>NC_092290.1:3856919-4156919 GCF_036320965.1 Panulirus ornatus | reverse complement strand
GCCCCTGCCCCTTTAGCTACCTCCCTCCCCCAACTCCCAACACACTGCGGACGCCGTGTACGAACTCTTGTTCTCTCCCCGCCCCATGTGTCTCTCTCTACCCCTCAACTCCTGGGGTGATTTTAGGGGCATATCATCGTTTTCTGTTGTATTCTACGCGGTAGACTGCGGTTGCCGACTTTTAATATCATCAGTTTTGGGGGTTGGTTAGTGTTAAGAGTCGTGTTTTTGAGAAAATGTGTGTTTTTTTGAAATTCTTTGTCTTAAATGATCTAACTCATGGCCCTGGGGACCAAGTCGGTAATAGATGGGTAGATGAATGAGAGACGGAAGTTCGTAATACGTAGATAGATAAGAATGGAGATAAAGAGACGTAGATTTATTGTTTCTGTTGTTTGTATTGTGTTCTAGATATCAAGGGAGGGACAGACCTTGAAGAAAGGATGAGTGAGGCTAAAGGGAACGCGAAATACAGCCAATAAGAACGCAAAACATTCGTTAAGAACGCAAAATGTACCTATTAGGAACGCGAAATATAACTATCAAGAACGCGAAATATACCCATCAAGAACGCGAAATATACCCAATAAGAACGCGAAAGATACCCAGTAAGAACGCGAAATGTACCTATCAAGAACGCGAAATACACCCTGTAACTTGCGTTCTATTAGACTCAAGACGTAAGGCTCTGTGTGTTAGCGTGGCATTACCTGGGTTTCAGGAGGTTGGTCAATGTGTATACACTTCACCAGGTGTACCTGTTGAGCCTTGTGGTGGCGAGGAGGGGGGTGGTGGTGGTCGCGCTGTTGGAGGAGTTTGTTGGTGGTGGTGGTGTTGGAGTAGCGGTGTACAGGAGTGAGGTCCGTGGTTCATGGTAGTGGTGTTGGTGGTGGAGGTGTTGGCGTAGCGGTGCTGGAGTGAGGTTGGGCACGTCAGGGAGGGCGGGTAGGGTGACAGCTGATCGATAACCTGCCGCTCCCCACCAGGTGCCGCCCTCACCCCTCCTCCACCACCACCACCACCACCACCACCACCACCACTCCACCCCATCCACCAACTACCACCACTACCAACTCTTCTCATCCATGTCCTGCCCACCACCTCCACCACACCCTCTCCACCACCACACCCTCCTCTACCTATATATACATCCGGTGGGGCATTTCGTCGCGATTTGTTGCTGTGTACAGTTCTTCCGAGTCCGCTTAATCACGTCGTACTTGTTGCTCACGGATCTCAAAGTCTATGTATTGTGGAGTTGAGGTGCAGTAGGTCGAGTGTGAGGTCGAGGGAGTCGGAGTGTTAGGTGGAGAGTGTTGAGGGGAAGCCAGGGGGTCGAGGGCGAGGTTCAGAATGTCAAGGTGGAGGTCCATGGACTCGAGGGTGAGGCCTTGGTTTTCGAGGGTTAGGTCCATGGGGTCGAGGGTGAGGCCTTGGTTTTCTAGGGTGAGGTTCATGGGGTCGAGAGGAAGGCCCAGAGTGTCTAGGGTGACGTGGGCGTCTGGGATTGTGTCTGTGGACGGGGGGCCTCTGTCCAGGGGTTGGCTGGGTGGTTTGAGTGGGTGTGGGTGGTGGTCGGGTGGCCCTCGGCACACGGGTGGTTCGTGATAGCATCAGCCGTAAGCCACCGCTGCTGCAGGAGGGAGGCCGCGGCGGGCGGTACAGTGTGGTGCGGGTCAGGCAAGGGAGGGAGGCAAGGGAGGGAGGAAGGGAGTGGGGGACGAGGGGGTGTCTCTAGCTCAAGGTTAGTGAGGCACGCAAAGCATTGCTGGGGCAGGTACTTAACTCCTACCCTCCCACCTGGCGAACTCCTCTGCTCTGAGGTAAGTTGGTCGAGAGACTAGACTAAGTTGGTCGAGAGACTGGGGCAATAACACGAGAGAGACCACGAAAATACCCCAGCTCAAGTATTGGTCTCGCGAACTCAGTAAGGAAGCAAGACGACCCAGAATCTCTCTGGTGTGACTTTTAAAGCACATTTGATCCAAGGCTCCTGGAGAACTCCCTCGTAGCTGCGGGTGAACGCCCTCTCGCCCTGAACCTACACCACCAGGTATGGGGCCAGGATTGCATGGCATGGAGAGGCACGAACGTCACAATATATATATTTGTCAGTCGCTGGCAGTCTCGTGCGCTGGGTGCAGGGGTCGCCGCCTTCTGCGCCCGCGCGGCGAGCAATTCACGAACCATTCCATCCTATGTGAACCTTCTTGATTGCTTTTATAGTCTGACCCGTTTATATTCCTTGGCTTTAAACTGTTGTAGAGATTTCTCCTCGGCTTTCTTGACGTGTCTCATTTGTCTCCGTTGCTTCCGTTAACAGATAGATATACAAATACATGAATAAATGTTTAACGGTGTATTGAAGTTAGGTTGAAAATGCACTGTTAAGGTACATTCCTTGTGTATGTTTGCATGTAACCCGTTGACGTGGTGTATTTCACCAGAGTATATCTCTGTACAACATGTGTATGGCTATATGTATTACAAAATCATATGTATTATGTATTATGGCTTGACTGAACCAGACACAATTTTGCTTTCATTCTTCCCGTGTGGTTGTTATGTAGAATCTCACCTCTGAATGAAACCTTTGCATTTTGATGAGACTATATATATATTGGCTGATTATTCTTGAGGTAGGTTGAATCTCACGGATGTAGACTACGAAACAAAGGTCTTGGAGAACTGATCCGATCGAGAACACAACATGTCTGCGACATGAGGTGGCATGAGGATGCATTTCGTCCTCAAAGTAGAAGTGATGTGGCAGTCAGACCCATGTCCACCACCTTCCTCCCTCTCTCTTGCCCTCCCCCTCTGGACGAAAAGAAAGGGGTGGGAGGTGGAGGTAACTTTGTAGGTACGAGTGGAAGGGGTGGTGAGAGGGGGGTCAGGGAGGCGGTCTGGAACGGGGTTGGGAGGGGAATGGGGAGAGAGAGGCAGAGGCGAGGGAGGGAGGGAGGGGCGCTAGCTAGCTGTTTGGCTGGGAGATGTTCCGCTGCGATGACCCAGCTCTCCCTCCTGGCGCCATGTCAGGTAAAGGAGCATACGCTTGGGCAGCGCGTTGTGGCGGCTCTCACCCCCTTAACCAACAACACTCGGGACCCAAGAGAGGCGCACTGGACGCAAATGAGAGAGAGAGAGAGAGAGAGAGAGAGAGAGAGAGAGAGAGAGAGAGAGAGAGAGAGAGAGAGAGAGAGAGAGAGAGAGAGGAGGCAAAGCGGCAGGGCTGGTAGTGATGATGATGATGATGATGAAGTGGTTCAGGCAGCGATGATGTGATTGGACCCTACGTAATCAAGAGGATGGTTTTGATGGATCTGCAACCACTTACGCGCGGGACCCGATCGTCCGGGGTGTGGAAGATGACACCACCTTTCCTTGCGCTGTACACCTTACGGTAGTGTAGTTCCAAACACTGGTGTCTAGGTGACTGCCGCTGAGATCGAGAGGCGTAGCGAGGACACATATCCGGGACCCCAAGATTCATCAAACCCACTGAAGGCATCCGTCAGAAACGCAGTGGGATTTACAGTGGAGGGAGTCCACAAGGCTCTGGTCCCGCATTTACGAAGTGCATCGGACCGTCCAAGCTGCGACGGGGCCTTCGAGGAGCCCATGAGCTTAGTTGACCAGAAACTCGTCCCTACTCAGCAGCCTGTGGCCTCATTCCCCCAGCTGTGTGGCGGCACAAGACCTTCTCAAGTCGACGACATGTAGACTTCCCAACCTCCTCCCCCTCGAAGAATATTTGTTCCAGCCTTGTGGGGCCTGGCCTTTTGTAAGGCATCTAACACAGAATTGTTAGATTATTATTATTACTATTATTATTATTATTATTATTATTATTATTATTATTATTATTATTATTATTATTATTATTCTTGATCTGCCATTGGTGTCTCTGACAAGGAGAGACTGATTTCGATGTGGTATGATATATGACTTCATATTTCAGGACGTCCAGTTAAATTGACTGGTTATGACAACAGCGAATGAAGGTTATGATTAAGTTTGCATGTAGTGTAAGATGTATGGTGAGGAAGGAAGACATTGTATAAGGTATATTAACGTATATGTTCTAAACCTTTCTCTCTCTTTTTTTTCCCCAGGTGAGTTTGCGTGTTGTGAGGGCCACCTTGGGTCGCAAGGCTTAAGCGTTGCAGGTGGCGGAGTCCATCCAGGGTTAGGATTAAGGTACCGTAAAGTTTATAATGTACCGTAGTGTGTTGTGGTACATAATACCACTGTATAGCTTTTGCTGTTGACTGTACCGTAGTGTAGCGTTGGTGTATGTGACCCGCACCGGTAAGTTGTAGGTACCAGAGTACCAGAAGACCACCACACACACACACACACACACACACACACACACACACTGTAACACTGTGCGTAACCGTTGTACTCTGTTGGACCACGTCGTCGCCAGAGAGGTCATCGTGATACCGTGTTAGCGAACCAGACCGCGACATGTCGTGGCGGGGACGACGTGTTAACGACGACATGACACGGGGGAGGGGGGGACGGCCGGTGTCGTCTCCATCACCCGAGGAAAGGAGGAGGGGGTCGGGTAGAGATGGAAATTCCCGTGTGTCATGGAGTCATGTATTCCCGCTGTGACGTCACGGCCTTCTCCTTGTGGGGTGGCTAGGTATGAGTGCATGGTTGGTTTATATATATATATATATATATATATATATATATATATATATATATATATATATATATATATATATATATATATAGCGTCACTTGCGACAAATACGTTAAATGTATTGAGTTAATTGTGAAGACTTTGGCTTGAATGGCTTTTTTTTCCTTGTCTGAAATGTGTTTAAGACATTGTATTTCGCATTGCGGTATACCTAAGTATATTTTCAATATGTGTTCTCATATTATTTTAGGTTCCAGTCACTCTCAATGGTGCCTGCATCAAATTGCATCATTGCTTTCCACTTCTTGGACAGAACGTGTCACCCACTCATTCATTCATACGATGGTTGTGCCTTGATAAAGGTATTTTGAGTCCAATTCTGTACGTTAATCACACTGAATTCCATTCCCAATATTCCAAAGAGATTATCAGATTATACACATACTCTGCACTCAGTCTCGCTCACCCTCATCCCATCCCCAGTGTGATGGAGTGAAACGTGGGCTTCCTCACTTATAAAAATGCCACTAGCTAATCCACTTTGGTCCTTTACCTGAAAACGGCGTCTCGGTATCTAACATGTTTCGTGTACAAAATCCTTTAAATGCAATATTAGAACAATGAGGGATGTAATGATAACGCCGCCGTCGAGATAAAACCCTGAAGGTCATTTAAAAAATTTGATGAAAATGGATGGAAGACGTTCCTGTGTCTTTGACCTTTAAAATCCCTTCCCCTCCCTCCCCCCCTTTTTTTTTTTCTCGTGTTGGTTTTTAAAGAATGTCTGTGTCGTTAATCTCTCCCTTTTCATGTCCGTGTCATAAATCTGCCACGTTGTCACCCTCCCCCTTGATCATCTGCTGACACGTATCTTCTTCTTGGTTCTGGACTTAGAAAAAAAAAGAGAAAAAAAGGAGGCGTCTCATTAGCACAGTACCTGTTGATCGAATCGGATAATCCTCTTTGTTTCAAGATGACCCGGTCGTCATCTTGAGGTATACCGTAAAGCACTAGTTATCAGAGAGAAAGGATCTCTTATGTTAACTCCTGCAGGCAATCATCGTCCTGAGGTATATACGTAATGTAAACCCACGAGATTACTGGCTAGTGGAGAGGAGAAGGGACCTCGGTGTAAACTCAGCCGGAGTGTTAGACCAGCGGGACATTTCACTGACGCGGGATGGGGGGGAAAACAGTGTAAACATCCGGGGACCAAGGTTAGTCAGCGTTCTTACGGTGAAACTGACAGAAGTGTAAAGGTGACGGCGGACGCTCCGTAAACACCGTAGGCCGCACGGCGCTACACTTGCCTCCCACATCGCCCGACCCCGAGACATGTACCGGTCACTCATACTGTTATTATTGAAATGCCCTGACTATGTGTGTGTGTGTGTGTGTGTGTGTGTGTGTGTGTGTGTGTGCGCACGCGTGGGGCCTCTCCCAGAATCCATCTTGCGAAACGTTTTCTGCCGGAGGCGTCTCTGTATTTCAGTATTCAACGTTTATTTCACGCCTGTTGGCAACACGTTTGTCGCATGGTGTAATACAATTGGTCTCTCGTCGCCCCCCAACCATCCTCTTCCTTTTCTCCTCCTCCTCCTCCTCTTGTTAGCGTTTCTTATCATCCAATTATCATTAGTCTTGTGTGTCTTTCACCTCGTTGCTTTTTTTCTCTTTTGTTTTACATCGTCCGCCGTAATGACTTCCCATCCCTCTAACGTCGTGGTTGTAATTGCTTGTACTTTCTCTCGCATGATTTAATTATATTGCATAACTCCATATTGGGATGTCGGAAAGGGGGAAGAGTTGTGCATCGCCTCGTTGGTAATGCTCGTGTGTGTGTGTGTGTGTGTGTGTGTGTGTGGTGTGAATATATATATATATATATATATATATATATATATATATATATATATATATATATATATATATATATATATATATATGCCTTGGTTTCCGGGGCAGGTTTCTAGCTAGCTTCTCTGGTGCTGGAACTTTAATCCCTGGGTTTAACCATCTTGAATGTGATGCGCAACTTGGTTCTATGATTTGTCGAGAGAAGGGGGAAGGAGGGACGTGGAAGAGGAGGAGGAGGGAGAGAGGGAGTGGAGGGAGGTGATGATGGGGGAAGGTGATGTGTAACCCCAGATTTATTCCTCTTTTGTCTCGTGTTGTTATGCGTTAATTCCCGAGGGTTTCCAATGTTTCATCAGAGACTTTACCATTGCAGTGGTTTCGAAGAAGGAGCATCGCTGTCAGTGAGTTTTTTTCTTCTAATTTTCGTGATCGTCACACGTGTGTGTGTGTGTGTGTGTGTGTGTGTGTGTGTGTGTGTGTGTGTGTATTTGTAATCATATCTACCCTTGCCTTACCCCGTGATGGTGTAGGTCAGTGGTTTAAGGTAATGATCGTAAAGAATAATTAGACTAAGGTAAGGTGAGGTAAGGTCAGAGACAGACCTGGTGAATGCTTTCTTGTGAGAACAAAATCTTTAAAAGTTTCAATTGAATTTGGAGGATCTGGAGTTTTTTGGTGGGTTATTTAAGGCAGGCTACGTCCGGTGGGGGTGGGGACGGTGGGACCTTTGTTGGAGACTACGTCTTGTGGGGTGGGTTACGTGGGTAGGTGGGTTCCTTGTGGGGTGGGTTTACTGGGGCGATGTCGCCGATGGCACCGCCCGGTTAGCGTCAGGTCAGGTGGCGCTAGCGGCTGGTCGACGTCACGGACGACGCTGCATGGCTACTGACGTCACGGACGACGACGCACGGTCGCTGACGTCACGGACCGACGGTCGTCAGTTGATGACGCACCTGTGAGATGATGACGTCGACTGACGACGACATGGGTTCAACATTTCCTGGTGTAGGTGGCGTCGACGTGTCTCAACTGGTTCTGATGTGTCACTTGTGGGCTGGTGAAGCCCCTGGAGCGACACCGGCCGGGGAGGAGGAAGAGGGGGAGGAGAGGAGGAAGAGGAGGAGGAGGAGGAGGTTGGAAATGTTGTGTAGTGTGGGTTTGGGTTGTCGGCGAAGAAGGACCATTTTTGACGCTGGTATGTTTGGGTGGAGTGATGTTGGTGGCGGCCGTGTCTGAGGCCCCAGTGTTGGCGTGTTGGTGATGGAGACAAGTCTCTGGCGTGGGAGTGTGTTGGTGATGGTGGTGGTGGTGACATGTCTGTGTCGTGGGAGTGTTGGCGCAGGTGGAGGTGTTGGTGGATGTGTGGTAGTGTGGTGGATTCTGATTGCTGGCGATGGAAGTGGTGGTGGTGGTGTTCCGCGCCTCCACCTGTGGTGAATGGTTGTGGTAGGGTCGTTTTTGGTGACTTTGGGTAGTTGTAAGTCGTGATTGTGGAGACAAAATGGTGATTGTGGTAGATGTGGTGGTGGTGATGGTGGTGGTGGTAGGAATTGGTTTTTGAGCTTGTCTGGTGAGGGTAAATTGATCACGCCCAGCCCATCGCACAGTCCAGCCCAGCCGTTCACCATCCCACCCACCCACCCCATTACCCATTTCCAGTCTCCCCCCCCCCTGCTCCTGTTACCCATCTTGAAGCCTCCCGTCTCCCTCCCCATTATCCATTACCACCCCCTTAAGGAGACCCTTTCCACCTCACTTATTCCTTGCACTTAATCCTCACAACCCCATTATGGGACCTTTCTTCTCCCCATCCTTAAACCCCCGTAGGGACGTTCCCATGTTTACTCACGCACTCCTTCCTTTATCCCAGAGAGGGACTCTTCCCCACTCCCATCTCCACCCCTGACTGATCCACTAAAGGGGCATGCTTCTCCCTCCCCCTTTTACCCTTAATTCTCTCCCAAGGGCCCTGACCCTATTCCCTTACTCACCCTTAACATTTCCCCTCCCCCTCCCTTAACTGTTCCTACCACTTACACACACACACACACACACACACACACACACACACACACACACACACACACACCAGTACACGGGGAACCCTTACAACTGGGTACAACACTGGAGTCAGCATTTAAAGTCGTGGATTTTACATTTACGATTTTTTTTGGACAGAATGTTGACAACCTTCATGTTCACTGCCTGTAAAATTTGAACTGTGTATGATTATCTACACAACTTTCAGTTCACTACCTTACGTAAACTTTACGATGGTGTCGGAGGTCTCCTTATCCCCCCCCCCCCACAGTTGGGTCTGGGACATTGCCTTACCTTACGTATACCTTACGATGGTTTGGGAGGTCTTCTACCCCCACAGCTGGGTCTGGCACCTTACCTTACCTATACCTTACGATGGTTTGGGAGGTCTTCTACCCCCGCAGCTGGGTGTGGCACCTTAAGTATACCTTACGATGGTTTGGGAGGTCTTCTACCCCCACAGCTGGGTCTGGGACCTTACCTTACCTTACGTATACCTTACGATGGTTTGGGGGGCCTTCTACCCCCACATATTATTAATGTGCACTGCATCTTGCTCCCTCAATGTCTTCATAAGCAGTACGCTAAATAGATCCTGTGAAGAGCAGGCCAGGTCCGTGGACCAGTCAGTGCCGAACAGCTAGGGTTGTAGTTGGCAGTGTAGGATATAAGGTAGGTCATTGGGATAAGGTCAGGTCATGTGGTGGTCAGGTCACCGCTCTTGACAGCACATCCCCCCTCCCTCTCTCTCTCTCTCTCTCTCTCTCTCTCTCTCTCTCTCTCTCTCTCTCTCTCTCTCTCTCTCTCTCTCTCTCCGGACGAGTGACGTTGCACTCGGTTGCATTGCTGCAATCTCGGGTGGAGTTTTTGCAACGTACCTTCACCACCAGTTCGACCAAGGTCGCTCACTCAGCCAAGCCTCGCTCTCCCCTCCTGTCGGGACCTCCAGGTAATGACATATTATGTATTACTACAGCTGCTGCTGCTGCTCCAGCCGTCACAGGGGCCTTGTGCAACCCAGGGCTGGAACAGGCACAGCCGCGGAACAGCCACGGAACGGGGGCGCTGGTCGTGGGAGTGTCGTATTCGAGGGGTTTTGGTGGTGGTGGGTAATGGATGGATGGGACGGTCATGGATGGCACTTCTGTGACGGCTGCGGGATAGGGATGGGAGGGGGATGGGAATTGATCGGCACTGCCATGACGGTTGAGGATAGGGATGAAATGGGAACCCCTTCCACTCCCTGCTGTTTCTCGACTCCCTAGTATTCCTCGAAGCCAGCGGAACGGACCGTCTCCCAGTGGGGTGTAACCCATGCCTTTTGCTCCTCCCTGGCTGGTGGACTTCGGAAATCATCTTCTCCCTCCTCCTGTCTAAACAGCTCAGGCCAGAATTACTCAAGTCGGGCCCTCGTCCCGTCGAGGGGGCTGCTGTTAGAGGCCGCTGGGACCTCCCGCAGGTCCACGCAACCCACCGCAGGAGGTGTAGCTGGCGGCCAGTTGGGGGACATAGGTCGTTGGCGAGAAGATGACTGTGAGCATCAGTCGTGTTGCCTTTATATAAAGAGACTTAAGAAAAAAAAAGAAGGCTAGGAGGAAGCGAAAGGTCAGTTGTTGCTGGGTTAACGTTCCGTTCTCACTTTCATTTTCTTACGTTATTTAAGGTGATTCGTACATAATGCAGCCATACTGTCTACTGCAAGAGTTTGTGTTTTCTGTTTTTCCTCCTTTCCCCCCTGTCTCCTCCTCCGGCTATTTGTTTTACCAGGCTACCGAGGTAGAGAGACGAGCTCCCGAAACGAGACTACTGGTATGGGCGTGCGATGCCCTGTCCAGCTACAGGTAACCAGGGTGATCCTTTTTCTTACCTGTCGCTCCAGACGCCTCGTAGACTCGAAGTCCATCAGTCGCTGGCCTTGCGATCAATCTTCTTCGCTCCTTGCCCCCAACGTGCACTGTTTTCTAACAACTTCCCCAAGTGTCTCCCCCCCACCCCACCTCCTCCTCCTCCTCCTCCTCCTCCTCCTCCTCCTCCTCCTCGTCTCGAGGACGTCTTGCGAGAAGCCTGTGTCTTCAGGAGGCCCACTTCAAAATACATCTTGGCATATGCTTCTTAGCTGGTGTCACACCGTACATTTCTTAATACAGGGGTAACATCTATATCCTCTCTGATCTTGTTGGTATATTCATTACTATAACTCACCAGCCTCGTTGCTCTCATTTCGGCAGCCTAGGGGAGCCCTGTGACCTTGTTCGGGTCATGAGTGACCTTGCATATGATTCCTGTATGAAAATGAGACTCAGAACCGCAGTATATCCTCATGTTCTCCATCTCAGTCGTACATTTTGTGTATAGGGACTCCGTTGGTTATTTCCATTGTCCTGAAGGGGACATTATAGTGTAGTTTAGCCCCAGTGAGGGCTGCGGGGATAGAAAGGAGCCCCCCCTTTTCACAGGCAGCAGGTGTAGCAGATGTGCGAGACAGAAGACTGTACTGAATGCGTCACCCGGTAAAATTACGTAGGTCGAAGAATGTAATCGAGATTGCTCTCGTATCGACCGAAAGGAGAGTTTCTGTGGCGTGGGAAGGGGGGGGGGATCCACCCACCTCCCTGAGACAAGAATGAGGGGAAAAAAAAGGTAAAAGGAATTTCCAGAAGAACGGAAAAAAAGAAGTTGTGGTTCTCCGAGAACGCCAAGTTGTCTTCTGCAACGTCTTAAGCTTGAGGGCGTCCAGCTGACCGAAGACATGTTCCAAGTGGTCGACGTGACGCGCTGGTCCGTCCCCCCGCCCCCTCTCCCCAACGGGGAGTTGTGTGACTCGGGGTGGGTGGGGTCTGTTAACAGGGTTGGGTCAACATGCGTGGCTGGGGCCCGGCTGGGCCGGCTAGATATTGCCAGGTGCACCGAGAGACTGAGAGAGAGAGAGAGAGAGAGAGAGAGAGAGAGAGAGAGAGAGAGAGAGAGAGAGAGAGAGAGAGAGAGAGAGAGTGGGGGGTGGGGGTGAGTGTGGGGAGAGAAGTGGGGTCAAGACACAAGGCTTCATAGTGTTATCAGGAGCGGCAGTGGGCTGGCTAGCTGGCTAGCTCGCTCGCCGGCTAACCCCTCCCCTGGCTCCCTTCTCCTCAACTCTTGACTCCTCCGTGTTTATTTGCTCGGCTCCATCATGACCTTGCCCGCCCTAAGCTACTCACTGTGGCGGCAGCCTCCTCCTCCTCCTCTTCTTCCTCCTCCTCCTCACTCTCCTCCTCCACCTCCATCACCTCTTCTCCTCCTCCTCCTCCATCACCTCTTCTCCTCCTCCTCACTCTCCTCCTCCTCCTCCTCCTCCTCCATCACCTCTTCTTCTCCGAGAGAGAGAGAGAGAGAGAGAGAGAGAGAGAGAGAGAGAGAGAGAGAGAGAGAGAGAGAGAGAGAGAGAGAGAGACTTGGCTGGGTTTTCCAGTGTGACGGAGGTCTAGTGTGATGCCAGACCTGCAGTTGCTCGGGAAACCCATCTTCCTCACGTATTCCTGTATTGCCTGTAATGCGCTGTGTCCCGGGCTCTCGTTTTCTTTTTCCTCTTTTTTTTTCGTAGGATAATGTCGTTTTTAAACCCGTGAACACGACGGGGCGACCCTAGCACACGACGGTACGTCCCTTGAACACGACGGTACGCCCCTTGAACACGACGGCACGTTCCTTGAACACAACGGTACCTCCCTTGAACACGACGATACGACCCTTGAACATGACGGTACGTCCCCTGAACACGACGGTACTACCCACTGAGTACGACGGTACGACCCATTGAGCACGACGGCACGACCTTAGGGTATGATGGCCAGGCCATCGTACCCTAGGGTCGTACCGTCTTGCTCAGAGAGAGAGAGAGAGAGAGAGAGAGAGAGAGAGAGAGAGAGAGAGAGAGAGAGAGAGAGAGAGAGAGAGAGCGGCAGAGGGGCTGGGTGATGTTCCGCACGTGTTATCAGTAACAGCTGAGGGATGATAGTGGTGTTGCTGTTTAGAGGTGGGCAGTCGTGGTGGAAGAGTCTTGTACCACCAGAGGTCGTGGACGGCGTTGCAACGCGGAGACGGAGGAGGGAGCGGATCCACGGCGTGATGGAGGAGGGTTGTGTGTGTGTGTGTGTGTGTGTGTGTGTGCATTAGGGTATGGTGAAGGGGTGTAGCGAGTGTATCGGCAATACAAGAGAGGATTGTGATGGGTGTGTATGGTTTAGGAGAGTTCATGGTGGGGATGGTGATGGGTGCGTACGGTGTAGGAGGGTTCATGGTGGGGATTTAGCCCCCCCCCCCCGAAATCTTTAAGGATGAGAGTTTGTGTATATTAGAGAAGAAAGAAAAGATGTGGACGAGGAGGAAGAGGAGGAGAAGTAGGGGGTGTGTGGTGGTGCGTGTTGTGGTGTGTATGCTCAGTGTCAGTGAACAGTGAATCAGCTGAGTGCAAGATAAGATAGATTACGCAGGGCCCACCACCACCGCCACCACCGTCGCCACCACCCACCACACCACGACGATGACAACCACACCTTCACCACACACACACACACACACACACACACACACACACACACACACACACACACCTGAATCCTCACCCAAAAGAGTGGTCTTGCAACGCCCTCCCTCCTCCTTCCTCCCCTTCTCCTTGGCTGGGGTGATGGTATTTCCCCCCCCTCCCCGCGTACCAGGGAGGGAAAATGGATTGTCGGGGACACACCTAGCGAGCGGTGTATATATATATATATATATATATATATATATATATATATATATATATATATATATATATATATATATCAAGGGTAGTGGAAGCAGCAGTAACAGTTTTAATCATTGCACCATCTACTGGCAGTGTGGTTCCCCAGGATGTGGGGCTTTTTCCCCCTTCCCCTCCCCCCCAATAAAGAGAAATCTTCCTTCGGGTGGCAAAAGAAGGAGAAAGAAAAAAAAAATATGCCTCATGCCGGAAGTTGTAGTAGAGGAAGGTCAACCTTGTCATGTACCTCTCTTGTGTTGGTATTCACAGCTGTGGGGGTTGACCTTTCCCTCCCCATCGTCAGAAACACGACAGATTCAGCGACGATGATCCGCGACACACACACACACACACACACACACACACACACACACACACACACACAGACGGCCTCTCCTTTTAGTAGGGAGAACCGGGCGGACGGCAATGCTCTGTACAGGCCCACAGACAGCCCGCTTTGTCTGTGTGGGGTTTCGTATCGGTGGAAGAAACAACGGAAAAGGCCGGGGGAGTCACACGGGAGATGGCAGACGCCAGAAATTGTGTATATATATACACATGGTTATCCAGGGGCGACAAGATTCTCATCCTACGTCGTCTTACGAACGGAAACCTGATGGTGGTGGTGGTGGTGTGGACTGGTGGTCCCATACCAACTGCACCTTGCACCACCCCACATCTGGCCAGTGCAGGGCACGTACTGGAAAAGGTATATCCCATTCAATCTTTTTTTTTTTTTTTTTGGGGCTGACAGATGCATGACGTTAAAGCGGTGAGGACATGTACTCAGTGCTGTTGGTGAGGACATGTACTCACTGCTGTTGGTGAGGACATGTACTCACTGCTGTTGGTGAGGACATGTCTTGATGCCGACGGTGAGGACATGTACTCAGTGCTGTTGGTGAGGACATGTATTAATGCTCCTGGTTTGGACGTGTATTAATGCTACTGGTGACGACATGTATTGATGATACTGAAGACATGTATTGATGCCAATGCAGAGGATATGTATTGATGATGCTACTGGTGACGACATGTATTGATGCCTGTGGTGAAGATATGTACACTTCAGTGTTCGCAAGGTTGCGTCTCCTGTGGTGTAGGGTGTGTGCCGTATAGCCCATGAGGGAGGCACGAATGTGTGTATCATATCGACTGAGCTTGAGGAGGGTATTCCATGCGATGTGCCAGGGTGCTGTTTCTGCTGCCGTACCCCCTTTTGCGTTACCGCTCACGTGAGGAGCCTGGCATGCGCAATAAACTTTTAGCCACTAACACAGCGGTGGAAATGTTTTGAGAATCCTCAGGCATCATGCCGCTTGAAGAATTGGAATACACATGATCACGCGCACACACCCACCCACCCACCCACCCACACACACACACACACACACACACACACACACACACACACACACACACACACACACCGGAAATTTTGAAATCACCCTGGTCTGTCTTTAGCAGGTGGCCGGCAGCCACGCAGCTGGACTTTAGGCAATCTGACTAGGAAACATATTTCTCAATGGAATGAACAATCACCCTTCTCATGTAGAGCGTTGAGAGATAGATTATGTAAACAAAAAAGAGAGAGAGGATATATCAGGGTGAGGTAATCGGTGCAGCGGCAGCCTCTCCTCTCAATCTCAGTATACAACGAACTGATGACAAAAGTCTTGGCACCTGCGTCCAGATCTGTCTCTCGTACTGTAGGGAATGAAGGCCAGGGTAGACTACGAAGATGAGGCAGTAGAGGACAGTCAGTTTAATCTCATTTTACCTCAGCTTGTTGTTATCTCACCTTACGACCGTTTCGGTAGACGTCGCCTTCGAGTGTTGAGTTTGGGGACAAGTGCCTTCCAGGATTGTCCCCAAGCGTCGATCGCGATGATGTTCTACCTCTTCCATCTGCATCCTTCGTTGCTCTCAGTCGTTTCCAGTCTACCCTCATGCTTGACTGGTGTGTTGTGTCTGTCTCTCGTACTTCCATGTATCGTTCGGCCGGTGAGGTGACCTGATCGCAAATCAGCAGCATCCTTCGAAGAGCATGATTATTCTTATCTTTTTGCCTCGCTTATCCTTAAGGTCCTCAGAATCCAGCATGGCATCTTTTTTTTTTTCGGGAGAAGTATCTGTTGCATTCTTGGTGTTCGCTGAAGGCAAGGTCGTCTGACATTAGTAATTACACCAATCCCACACTGCTCTGTTTTCGAAGTGCGAAGTTTTCCGTTTCTCTCTGATATCCCGTCCTACTTCTTACGTCTTTTGTCGTAACAGTTGTCCATGCTGTTTGTCGGTCACATACACAAAAAAAAAAGAAGAAAAAGAACTTGACCAAAATATTTCAAGAGACTTAAAAACGTTTATTGACGTAGACACTAGCTGATCCCCCAACCATGAAAATACCCATGTAATAAACCCATTTTATATGATTCCATTTTGTGGATTGGTAAACACCATGATGTTTTTGTCTCCTGCCTCCTCAAGCGAGGCTGTTGATACTTGGGATAGTAGTTTGCCCCCTCACACACACACACACACACACACACACACACACACACACACACACACACACACACACACACTGGGTACTTGATTCTTGGCGAATGAGTGAATTCAGAGGTGATTCCACCTCACCATTACAAGGTACATGGAAACGTTTCATTCACAACTGTTGTACCTCGGGGTATTTGAGAAGTATCCGAAAAATGTCAGTTGTAAAGGGTCGGTCTGTCGTATAAGTTGTTACGTAATTCAGTCATTGTTGCCCAGTGCCTGTGAACGTTTCACTTATGACGTAACGCGTTACGTAAATTGAATCGCTCTACCCCAGTCCGTGGGGCATTTTTATGTGCAGTATCTACCCCTGATTATCGCCACCGCACACAGGGTGGGTAGGAATGCACAACAATAAATTTACGGGGTTTTTACTGCGAAGATCCAGGTAGCTTGCTTGAAGAAGTTGCCTCCGAAAAGACTTAAGAGCGACTTGCCAACTGTCTTTAGCAATCTCTGTCACGGGTAGTGTTTGGATGTGACGCGAGAACTGTTTTCTCGTTCAATACTCGAGCGTTGGGTTGTGTTGAGGGCCTCGTGGAGGATGGACGGGTGACGGGGAGGAGGTAGAGGAGGAGGAGGAGGGACTCGAGCGAACGTTACTGATGAGTGTGAAGAAAGTGCGTGTGATAAGTGGGGGAGCGCGATGCTGGTGGTGTGTTAAGTGCGAGGAGGTAAAGTGTTGGAGATGTGGGTTGTGTGGTCGTGGCAGTGTTGGAGGTGAGTGTTGTGTGATCATGGCAGTGTTGGAGGTGTGGGTTGTGTGATCGTGGCAGTGTTGGAGGTGAGTGTTGTGTGATCGTGGCAGTGTTGGAGGTGAGTGTTGTGTGATCGTGGCAGTGTTGGAGGTGTGGGTTGTGCGATCGTAGCAGTGTTGGCGTGCGTGTGGTATTGTGTTGGTGAGTGCTGGTGTTTTGTAGGTGGTGAGAGTACAGGGTGCAAGTGGTGGTGATGGTGGTGGTGGTGGTGGTGGTAGTAGTGCAGGTGTGTTGGATGGTGATGGTATAGGTGTCACTTGTGTCGAGTGAAGGAGCACAGAGAGAGTAGCAGCCAGGCCTTAGCGTGAGAGAGAGAGAGAGAGAGAGAGAGAGAGAGAGAGAGAGAGAGAGAGAGAGAGAGAGAGAGAGAGAGAGAGAGAGAGAGAGAGGTCGGCACGTTCTGTCCTTATGTTGTCAACACGTACACTCCCGGTTGAAGCGAAGTAAACACTTCGTCAGCAGCTGTGAGTGCTGACTTAGTCGAGTGGCTCAATACGTGTATGTGTGGGGGGGGGGGGGGGCTGGCTGGCTGGGGAGAAGGAAAGGACGATGGGGGGGGGGGAGAATGATGGGGGGTAAGGGGTGAAGATAAGGGGGTCATACATATGGGAATGGGCGTAGATAGTGATGGGAGGAGATAAAGATGGGGGGCATGTATATGGGAAGGGGTAAGGATGCATTCCTATCTGTATGGCTTTGAGGGTTCGTTTCGGCTGGGCACAACAGTAGTGTATAAACAGACTCGTGTCATGTCTGTGTAGAGGTCATGTGTATTGAACATGGGATCTGTGTGTGTGTGTGACCTCTCCTGACCTACTGGACCACGAGTGGTCTGTGTATATGTGACCTCTCCTGACCTACTGGACCACGAGTGGTCTGTGTATATGTGACCTCTCCTGACATGTTGGGCCACGAACATATGTGTGTGTGTGTGTGTGTGTGTGTGTGTGTGACTCCAGACCTGTTGGACGTATCCTGTAACATGCGTTATCGTGGTGGAGCCCGGCTCTCGGAGGGGACTTCCGACTCCCACGGTTTTTTAAGGCCAGCGTCGCGTCACAGTTAAAATCCGGCCTTTTATCAGACCCCGGGATGTGGGGGGGAAGGGGGCCTCACGGTCCTCGTGTGTGTGTGTGTGTGTGTGTGTGTGTGTGTGTGTGTGGGTGTGTGTGTGTGTGTGTGTAGTCTTACATAAATGACTTCTGTTATTCGTATATGCTTTTGTGTGTGCACATATGTATATATATGTCAGTATATATATATGGTTGTGTACGTGCCTGAGTGCACGCGCTGCTTTGCGCGGTATTGCACGCGCGTGCCACTGCCGATTTGAGGGTTGGGTGGGTGGGTGGGCGGGTGGTAAGGGGAAGAGAGCATGGCCTGGGAGGAGGAGGAGGAGGATGGCGTACCGTATCCCCTCCCTCCATCCTCCCCACCACCGCCGCCGCTGCCGTCACCACCACCTGTTGCTCACGTCTCGCTGTGTTTGGGTGATCACGCCACCTCCGCCGCCGCCGCCGCCGCATATCCCTCCCCCTCTCCCATGGCACTCCCACCCCAAACCCACGAGGTGTCACGGCCTATATCCCACCCCTACAATGACTCCCCCACCCACTCACCCAGGCCCTCGGACATTCGCACAACCCATGGTCTCTCTCTCTCTCTCTCTCTCTCTCTCTCTCTCTCTCTCTCTCTCTCTCTCTCTCTCTCTTAGCTGCGGTAAACTCCCGCAGGTTGTTCTCCGCTGTGATTTTTCACGAGAGTTGAATCAGGTGAGGCGCAAGGGGGGAGGAGGAGGAGAGGTTCTCCTCGCGTCTCAAAATCTCTTTCTTAAGTGAATCTCGCGTGTGGTCAAGATCGAGCCCCAGCCTTGCTTAGACAACGCCCCCGCTGACATGTGTCCCCCAAGATCGACACGACAAGTGCGATCGTTTGGTCTAACGAAGGGCGTCTCATCCTGGTGCATGCCCTATTTACCATCCTCTTGTGTGGGACGATGTTTCTGGTGCCCTCTTGGTCAGCCAGGCACGCGTCACACGCGCGTCTTTCGTTTGGCACGTGAAGCGGACGCCACTCAAGATTATTATTTGTTACGTCCACTGAGATGTTCAGTCGACCCGACATGTTGATCGGTCAGGTGCAGACGAGGAAGGAGAAGAAAAGGAGCGAACGTAATGTTTAGATGGAGTCGTCTGGTATTGGCAAGTGCTATCTACATTCTGGACGTCCGCAAAGAAACTCGTGAACGAGGGTAGACGTTGGTTGGAGTGAGCGCCACAGTGTTGAGTAGCCAGTGGTATTCCTTGCTTCCTATCCCAGTGGCGTTGATAGCCGGCCCGTCGGGTATCGGATCTCAGCAGCGTTTCCGGATGCCAGGAGTCATAGTTTCATGTCATCATCATACACGAAGAATGCCATGCGCCCCGCTGAGGGAGGGGGACTTACAGAATGTCCTCATGCGTAGGGCAGTGGAATAAGGCGACGAGACTTGATAAGTTTACCAGGCTTTTAAAGAGCTCCAGGTGAGGCGTTTCAATTTTCAAGGACCTGGGTACTTTACAAGGACCTGGGTACTTGAGGTAGATTGTGATATTCCTAGTATTCAGTCAGGTTTTTACGTAAGCCAGTTGTGTATACCCCCTTGTTGAAGACGCCCCAGAGAGAGATCTCAGGATCGTCACCCACCCCCTCCCAGCGTAAGTCTCAGAGTTAGATTATATCGGACGCGTTGTGGTCCAGCAGCGCCAGGATTGGATGTGCGCTGCGCTGAAGTGGGTGCATGACCGCCCCGAGTTGCAAGATGGCGCATGACGCAACGCGAAAGGAATTGTAACGCCGCCCGGTTAACAGTGCCTCCGCCACAGGCTGGCTGGCGCTCGGCAACAGTGATTACGCACACTCACGCGACTCTGGAACGTAAGGGAGCCACGTATGCAATTTCTTTTTCTCTGTTCAGTTATTGGAGGAGGTTTGGCCCCACGGTGAGGCAGATGCTGGAACAGACAAACCCACCCACCCCCCCAGACAGAGAAGCTTCCCCAGGAAGATACAACATTTGTCAAAGGTATTTGAGGGGGAGCGATGATGTTCGTTACAAGACTCACCGCGCAGAAGAAGAAGAAGGACTGTGTTCTCGAAAGGCTTTTGTTTGCAAGGGACTTGCGAACACCTGTTCACAAAACGAGGACATCAGTCAAGTCCCCAGAGCCAGTAGCCTTTACAGGAGTTACAGTAAAGTCTTCGAAGGACAGAGGGTCAGTAATATATGATATGAGATAAACTTAAGGCAAATATGCTGGTTCTAGAGTATATACCGTACAGACAGACAGACAGACAGACGTACGACCCATGACTGTCTCAGAGCATGTACGTTGACCTGTGAGACGCCCCTGTCACTTGTTTCCACCATCGGTGTGGAGTACGATCCCCATTGTCAACAGGTCCTTAATTGTCACGCTTCGTGTGGCTTCCGACCTGAATGCGCGTGACAGCTGTGCCCCATTTTAAAGCCTTTTTAAGATTTATTTTTATTTTGAAACTATGCTATAAGCATTGGGGGGGCATACGAGTGCTGACGACAATGGATGGTCATGCATCCAGCACCAGCGTTGCAATCAAACCTCATGGTTACTTTCCAGTGTAGCTCAGTGAGACTGTACAGCAACACCATCATGTGTTGTCACTCGTGTGACATATTGACCATTTGTATGATATATATATATATATATATATATATATATATATATATATATATATATATATATATATATATATATATATATATATATATATCCCGTAGTGTTTATATTTACATATATACACAGGCGAAGAGGTCAGATCAGCCTGTGCTGGAGATAGTGATTTCGGAAGTGGAGTGTCCTTGTATGTACTGGGAGAAAAGGCAAGATTGAGGCGTCAATATTATAACGATATAGTGGCTGCGATAATTTCCCGGGAGGAGGATATACTGAGGAGCAAGTGGAAACTTTTTTATTAAGCTTTTGTCAAACGCTTTAGCGCGGGTGATGGATCTGAAACAGAGGGGAAACTTTTGTTTTGATATTGAAACAAGTTTACGAAGGGTGATTGTGCATGATAGTCAGGTCTGGGGACCGCTTACGTCGCGGTGTGACACTGAAGAAAGTTCTCTATCAACAGAGCAAGTTTGCATGGATGATAGAAAACGTTACCATACACAAGACATAGAAAACGAGAAACGAGAACTGGAAGCAAGCGCGGTAGGCATAGTTGGCGACGGTGAGGGTTTTGAGGGTTGAAGATAAAGATATCTATATGTATGAGGTCCGTTAAGAGCAGGTACTGTGGCATTCTGGGGAGGGAGGGTGTGGAACACGGAGTGAGCGACGAGTGTGCATTGCGCCGACCAGGATGGTGGGCGGGTGAATTGAAATTGTGAACGACCCCAGATTCCTATGACTGAGGAAATTGGTGAAAATATGGGCATTGCTGCATCCAGCAACGTTGTGTGTTAGTCACTGGATTGAATTTACTGGATTTTAAATAAAATCTATTAGATTTAAAATATTCATACTATAAGGGCCGTTTCTCTCTTAAATTTCCCATTTGTTTTTTCATGGATTTAATTTCAAGAAGTTCTGCTTTATTTCCCCTCCTCAGTCATGGAGTATTTTGGCTCGCGCATGTTGCATATGCAACACGTATTTCCCTCAGCATCTCGCCATGACCTTTCAGAGGACGGTAGGCCAGAGAGGAGAAGGTCCTTGAGTTAACATCTTTGGTTTTTAGCATCGAGAGAGAATAGAGGATCAGAACTGACGTCAATGCTTTAACCCCTGGGGTTGTATGGGTTCCCCTACCACACCCCGTCCATGTTGGTGTCATTTGACCGCGTCGTCTGCGAGGCATTTATTAATCGCGCTCGGGCCGGCGTTGCTCCCGTGTCTTGTGTCGTAAGGGAGTCAGGAGCCTCCGTTGTGCACTTCGATGCTTTATCATCGTTCCCACAGCAGAGGATCGGGGGAATAAAAGGTCTTTAACGTGCGTTAGAACTGGTGGATGGTGGTGTTGGCGTGGGTGATGGTTGAGAGTAGGGGGAGGTGTGGATTAAAGCACGTGGATGAGGGTGGCGTGGATGGTCGAGGGCGTGGGTGGGATGGAGGCAGTGGGCGGGTGATGGCGGTGTTCTCGCGTCTAGCCAGGATGTGAGCATTTCCGGCCACCGCCGCCACCACCACCGCCTCTACCATTGTCCCTACCCAGCACCTGGGTGCCTTCCCCTACCTCTTCACTGCCTTTCTCTACCTACTGGGTGCCTCTTCTGCCTCTTGGGTGCGTCTCTCTGTCTACTTGATGCCTCTCACTGCCTCCTAGGTGCCTATTTTCCCTTTAGATGCGTCTCCCTGCCTCCTTGGTGCCTCTCGTACCTCCTGGATTCCTCTCCTGCGTCTTTGGTGTGTCCTTGCCTTCGTGATGCCTCTCTTGCCTCTTGGGGCCTCTCCTGCTCCGTTGGTGCCTCTCCCGCCTCCTGGCTGTTGACTCCGTGCCCACTACAAACATGGCTCCTCCTCCTCTCCCACACGTGGGAATGTACTCTCTTCCTCCCCTCACCATCTTCAACTCCTTCCTATCTGGGGCGTTATCTCCTCATCCCCACACACACACACGAGAGTCCCACTTCCCTGGGGCTTCACCCCACCATCTCCCCACCGAGAGCTTCCACTTCCCAGGGGCTTCAGCCACCCTTGTCCTCTATCATGAGCCCGACTTCCATGGGGCTTCGTCCCATCTTCGCCTCTCCCCCTCCCTCGAATTCCAGAGGGCTTTAAAAGTCCTTCTCCCCCCTCCTCACCCCCCTCCCTCTCTCCCTGATGTTCTTTCGTCAATGTTTTCGCCCCGTGTGGCCTTCAGCGTGTGTGACGGTGCGAAGCGACGTCCCCTCCGTCTTGAGACCATTGTATAATATTGGATTCCTGTCGGCCTGGCTTCCCGTCCCCATGCCACAGCCTTCTCCCACTCCCAACCCTCCTGACGAACGCCAAAGGCTCGCCCTTCTGGGTACAGCAAACCGGGAGTCGTTATCACCACGTTTCCTAAGGTTTCTACCCCTCCGACAGCTCTGTCTGGGGCCTTACGAATACAAGACGGTGGTTTCTTAGGTCTTTAACCCCGCTAGCTATATCTTCGACATTACCTGACCCAACTTGACCTTATCCATACCTTACACTGGTTTCGTAGGTCTTCTATCCCCATAGCTATATCTAGGACCTTACCTGTACCTTACAGTGGTTTTGGAGGTCTTCTGTCACCAGCTGCTAGATGTCTTCTACCCCCCCACAGCTGGGTGTGGGACCTTACCTTACCTTACGTATACCTTACGATAGTTTGAGAGATCCTCTTATCCCCCACAGCTAGGTCTAGGACCTTACCTTACGTATACCTCACGATGGTTTGGCAAGACTTTTACCCCTCAACAGCTGGGTCAGGGACGTGCTGCTTCTCAGTTCCTGCACCAAATCATGGCACATGTGTTCCTGCGAACATTAACACCTGGTCGCACACCTCTACACACCTGCCCCCCTTCCCCCCCACACACCTGTTCTTGTGGCTTGCTGTTCACAACATCACGTACCTCCTCGAACACACACAAGAACGGGGGTACCGCACGGTTATTTTTGTGTCGAGAGGAGAAGAGGGGTGGAGGGTTGGCCCATACTCCACCAGCACCCTCCCTCCTTCCCTCCCTCCCTCTCCGTCAACTAAGAGGCGCTCCCGTTCCCTTCTTGCTCCCTTCCTCCAACCTCTCCAAGCTTCTCGTCTTACTCTCCCACGTATTGTGGATACATAAACATTAACCTCCTCCTCCTCCTCCCAACATCTGCCACTTTTACCTTCAGTACCAACAGCTCTCTCTCTCAAGGATACTGGGGGTATCAGCCTCTCCCGCGGGGCGGGGCGGGGCGGGGCGAGGTACTAGAACGCCCTCAAGAGTGACATGACCGCTCAGGCAGGCTAATCTCAGGGTGGCGGGGCCAACTTGGCCCCTCTACGAGAAGGGGGACAGGTGCTGCTCTCGAAGCCCCCCCCCCATCCCCCCTAGAGCCACCTATTACCAGGGGAGGGGGATTTGGTAATGAGTCATGGGGGTAGGTGGGTAGGGGAAGGGGAATTAGTGGGATGGTAATGTCCTGTGCCCTCTTTCAGGCGTCTAACCTTTATTTGAGAGATGTCTTGTAAGTGTATAGGAGTTTTGAGACAATGTCACATAAGTATACAGGTGTCACATAAGTATACAGGGGAGGGGGGATAATGTGATGTCATATTAAGTGTAAAAGAGGTTTTTGACTCGAGGAAAAACGTGTATTAGTAGTAACTTTAGACCGTTGAAACGATGGGACGATCCTTGAGCACGGATAGTTGATGCTTGAGCACAAAGGGCGATGCTTGAGCTCAAAGGGCGATGCTTGAGCACTTCGGAGAAGATCCTCGAGCACAAAGGCTTGATCCTTGAGCACGAGGGTACGGCCCTTGGGTATGTTGGCCTGTCTGTCGCTCGGGCTCGACCTTTAAAGGCCAGATCAAAGGCTAGACAACCCTTAAGGCTCTGATCAAAGTCCGCACCGTCTTGCTCAAGGGTCGCACACACACACACACACACACACACACACACACACACACACACACACACACCCACACACACACACACACGGGTCATACCGCCGTGCTCATAGGAGATTGAATAGCTTTTCCTGTGGTTGCATCGCTAGCAGACGTCATCAGGTATGCAGTTACATAGCCACACATCGCTGCAGTGAATCACTGACTGATTGCGATGATCATGCGGGTCATTATGTGATGATGCATTGATAAATGACAATCGGGGGTATGATAAGAGAATAGCAATGCTAATATCGTCGCGATTAGAATGTTAGATGGGGTAGCGCCGTTGCTGAGAATGGAGCGGAGAAATGGTTGAAGGTGCCGGTACGATATGATCCACAGACGTAACGGATTCATGAGGATTTGGGTCATTAGGAGTATCCAAGGGCATGTACCGTCGTATCCAAGGCTGTGTACCATCGTATCCAAGTCTGTGTACCGTCGTATTCAAGGGCATGCACCGTCGTAGTCAAGGCTATGTACCGCTTGCACTTAAAGATGTTACCGTTGTGTTCGAGGGTCGCGCCGTTGTATCGAAAGGGTCGTACCCGTTCCCGTAGTCGTACTGTCGTGCTCTGTGGTCGCACCGTCGTTCTCTCTCTTCTCTGGCTCGCGGAGGAGGCTTGTCGTCGGGCCGAATCGTGTCATAAGACTCGGGAGCTGTTTTGGTAACAGACAGCCGCTGGCTGGATCAGGTGTTAACGAAGAGAAGGCACGCATCAAACACCAGGCAGCTCTTATTAGGAGGGACTCACGTCTTCCGTGTGAAGTATGTTGAAATATCAGTCGGGGAGGGGAATTTAAACTCACAGCTGGGCTGTGTGTTAGGAATAATGCCTTCCGTCGGTAGGGGTTGTAAAAAAAAAAAAAAGAGGAGGTCGATTGTTAGATTGTCCCGATGTGGGGATACCGATTTTGTTATAGATCAACGAATTGCGACACAGAGAGATCGCTGATGATGGTGCCTTCAGCTGGGCGTCGTGTGATTGGTTACACACTCACCCTCATTTGTTGCTTTGTATTGTAAAAGATAACGGGAGGGTATCGTAACTTTAGTGAACTGTTTATTTTGAGGGGTTCACCTAACTTTGTCGGATCGTAACCTAAAGTACAGTTCCGTAACTTAGACTTCCCGAACTACCCTAACCTAAGCTAACCTAACCTGACCTGACTTGACCTCTCACAACTTAGACTATGACCATACAGGAACGACCCTGAGGTGCCGGCACGACCCTATATAGGGACGACCCTTCATGGGGCACAGGTAAGGTGGGCTGGGGGTTGGGGGAAGAAGAAGAAGAAGGGGTAGGGCGTGGCCCCCAGACGTGCCTGGGCCGATGACATCACCCCCTTCAGCTGTACACGCCTGCGTTGACGTCACTCGTGAGGGAATCGTGGGCAGATGGATGGGGTGGGGGGGGGGGGGGGCAGAGGAGGGGGTGTGAGGTGGGCACACGTTGTTGCCGGGTGGTGTCCGTGCCACCACTGCGAGCGTGTTGGCACCGCCAGTCACGAGGTCACGCGGACACACTGCCAACCGCTGCCACCTTCGTCCGGCCTCTCCTTCCCCCCCCCCATTTTCACCCCCCCCCCCACCTATCGTCCTACACTGTCGGCAATGGGTGATAACTTGTGGCCCTCGCTCGATCCAGAGGGTGGGGGGGTGTATTTGGTGGCATATGATCATGCAAGTCGTGGTGGTATTACGGGTCCCAGCGTAGCGCCTCCTACTGCCGTCGGGGCAGCGAGAGAAAGCAGGAGGAAGAGCAGCTGCTCCTCCTCCTCCTCCTCCTCCTCCTCCTCCTGCTACTGCTGCACCACGATGACTGCTGCTGCTGCTGCTGCTGCTGCTGCTGCTGGGTTCTTTCTTAACTCGCACCAGAAATAACGAGTTTTTGCCGTCACCCTCAGCTATATATGGCGACCCGTGCTTTAGCTGGGAGCTATAAATACATAGCTTTTGTACTCGGGTTTTAGTCCTTCCTTCCTTCCTTCCTTCTTTCACGCCCATTGGAGCTTGTGAATTAGCCGGTAATACCCCCACACACCCCTGCGTATTTACCAGCGAGCGGCAGGCATCGTGCAGTAAGGAACAGACGGGTCGTACAGACGTCCTCGTCCATTGAGGTGAAGGGATGGGCCTTCTTGTATTGTCACAGTTGCGTTACGACCACCTCTGTGGACTTTGAAAGTGGGGGGGGGGGTGCTGGCGTTACTTTGTGACTTGCGTGTTACGGCCTGCTCGGGACTCACGCGAGTCTCTGTTGTGCGTCAGGGCTCGGCGTTATTTGCATCTGCGTCCCGACGCGTTACGAAGGCTCGCGCCCGTCGGGGCTCGGCGTTATTCGTGTGTCTGCGCGTACGACGCGTTACGTACGTCTTTAGGGCTGCCCGCGGTCATCAGGGTGTGGGATGCGCAGATGCCATCATTGGATTTTGAGGCAGTGTGTATGGTCGGTTTACTGTTTGAGCAGGTGTGTGGTTGGTTTATCGTTTGAGCAAGTGTGTGGTTGGTTTATTGTCTAAGCAGGTGTGTGGTTGGTTTATCATATTATAGTTTGTGCAGGAGTATAGTCCATCATATTTTAGTTTGTGCAGGTGTATGATTTTATTGAATCATAGATTGCGCAGGTGTGTATGGTTTATTGCATAGGTTATTACCTGTTTGTACAGACGAGTTGAGGTGCCGGGTGTGCGTACGTCGATGCGCTGAATCACCTAGTAGTGAGTTTGAGTGATGATACAGGATTAAGAGAAAGAAAATGGGAAGTGTATTTAGGTCATGTGTTTCTAGGAAAGGATAGACTTTTTAACCTTTCGTGAGGACTTGCTATCCTCAAGCCGGACGTTATTGTCTGTCCTCGAACACGACCCTCTACGGTTGACCGCGACGGTACGACCCTCGACCACGACCCTTGGTTATGATGTTATTACGTTACTGCAGCTGATGTGCGACGTAGGCAGCTGGCCCGGTAGGGAGGGTATGGCGCCTCACTTGGCCATGTAGGGAGGGTGTGGCGCCTCACCTGGCCAGGTGGGGAGGGTATGGCGCCTCACCTGGCCAGGGAGGGACGGTGTGGCGCCTCACCTGGCCAGGGAGGGGCGGTGTGGCGCCTCACCTGGCCAGGGAGGGAGGGTATGGCGCCTCACCTGGCCATGTAGGGAGGGTGTGGCGCCTCACCTGGCCAGGGAGGGACGGTGTGGCGCCTCACCTGGCCAGGGAGGGAGGGTGTGGCGCCTCACCTGGCAGGTAGGGAGGGTATGGCGCCAGTAGAGACAGGTAAGGGCAGTGGCGCCAGGCGATGGGGGTGAGGGGCGAGTGGTGGAGACGGCTAGACACCATAGTCTGTGTCATCTTATTCTCCTCCTCCTCCTCCTCCTCATCATCATCATCATCATCATCATCATCATCATCATCATCTCAGTGCCTCAGCATGGGCATTACGTGCATGGGGAAGGGGATGGGGGTGATTCTACGAGTCACCAGTGGAAAGGAACCACCCTTCCCTCACCCTCTCTCTTCCTGACAGCTCCCTCCTCCTCCCTCCCACCTCCACCGCGACCTGCTTGACCTGGCACCCGCCTGATGGTGTAAAGAGGGAGGAGGAGGAGGAGGAGGTAGGAGGGGGTGGGGGGAGGCAAGGAGGAGGAGGAGTCCAGGTGGCCTGTTCTCACGCCGGAGTAGACAGATCGTGCTGGCAACGCTGGAATCCAGTTTTGCTCCTAGTAGGTAGCTAGTGTTTAGGCTGGCGAAGTTGGTCGGCAGTGATGGAAGGTCTTCGATCAAGAGACCGCCGTTCGGTGACGGAAGAGTGTGAACTTAAGAAAAAAAAAAAAAGCCAAAGATTCACTTTCCACACCTCAAAAGTTTATCAGTCAACCAGTGTGCAGAGTGCATGCACTCGTCGACACATGCCATTGACGTAGGTACGCCCCTGAGTACTCCAGACTCGTGAGTGTATTCCTACGTACTCACGACGTGCCGTCCCAGCTCATTGTCTTGCACCGAAAGGTGGATCGTGTCTCTTCGGGATCCGGACTTTTGAGACACCCTGTATTCAGGTTAGGGCTGGGTGCCTAGTTGGCACCCTCTTGGGTTTTCTCTGACTTTTAACGACTGAGCAGCGTTGGCCCTGACCTGTTCCAGTAGGTCATGGGTGCCCCGGGCCAGGCCCTGGCACAGGTGGCGTCCTGGACTGGCCTGGTGGTGGTGGTGGGGGTGTGTGTGTGTGTGAGGGGGTGGATGGTGACATTAGCCCAGCCAGTGTAACGGTGAGGGAGGGGGGAGGAGGAGGAGGAGCAAGGGGGGGGGGAGTCGTCACGGTGTGACGTCCAGGGGGCCGTAACGTTGCCCTACCTTGAAGATGGCGGTAACGGAGAGAGAGAGAGAGGAGAGAGAGAGAGAGAGAGAGAGAGAGAGAGAGAGAGAGAGAGAGAGAGAGAGAGAGAGGGGGGGGCTTTAAAGTCGTTAGTTTGTGTAGGGACCTTAAGTCACAGAGTCTATGGCTGTGTTGGTGATCGTGAGTGAGGGAGGGGGGAGAAGGTTGTTTTAGTGGTGTTTAACAGACGCCTTTATCTGGGGCCCGCGGGCCTGACAGATGCTGTCTCAGGCAAGCCAGGATGTGTGTGGGGGGTTCTCAGGACTGTGTGTACTGCTGTGAGTCCTGGATGTGGCGGGGAGAGGAGAGGGAGAGAGGAGGTGTGTATGGAGAGAGAGGAGAGTGAGAGAGAGAGTGGGAGTATTTGGGGAGAGAGTGGGTGTATATGGGGAGAGAGGAGAGAGAGAGGGGTGTATATGGGGAGAGAGAGGAGAGAGATAAGAGCGGGTACAGTGGGGGTGTGTGGGGAGGAGAGAGAGAGAGGGGAGAGGGAGGAGAGTGGGTACGGTGAGTGTGGGGAGAGAGGGGAGAGAGGAGAGCGGGTGCGGTGAGAAAGAGAATGTGTGTGGCTCTGCACCATGCAATAATGGCAGCGTGGCGAGGTCGCCCGCCCCGCCTGCTGCACCACCACCACCGACACTCCGCCAGCGGCAGGCTGGCCCGTTGCTCCTCCTCCTCCTCCTGCTGCTGTTTTCACCGCTGTCGCTGCTGCTGCTGCTCCTCCTCCTCCTTCTCCTCCTTACGCTGTTGGCCAACCATAGCAATTGTGGGAGTTTCCCCAAGGGTCAGTTTGATGCATTTCGTGGTAATTTTATAATCTGCCAGGTTTAACATTTATCGCCCAGTGGGTCGTGCTCGTGAAGCACATCTGTGGTGGCACCTGTCCGCTCCACGGCAGTCGTGCACGTTGCATCTGCCTCCTCCAAACCTTCCCCCCCTCCTCCCCAGTTCTCACCCCCCCCCTTCCTCCCCGTCCCCCCTTAAGCTCACCTGAAACAGCTGGCCCCGCCCCAAGCGGTGCCCCACCTGTCTCCCCCCCTCATCCCCCCCTTGGCACGTCATCCGCCATCGTCGTGTCCCGGATTGGCAGGGTGGGGATTGACGTGCCATGGGGGAGGGGGAGAAGTCGTGTGTGTGTGTGTGTGTGTGTGTGTGTGTGTGTGTGTGTGTGTGTGTGTGTGGTTACCATTTGTGATTGCTGTTCATGTGCTACGAGGAAGAAGTTTTGCGCCTGCTACCCCTCTCTTAACCTTGTAGATATGTACCTTTTATTTACGCTCTTGCGTACACACGCACACACACACACACACACACACACACACACACACACACACACACACACACACACACACACACACACCAGCCTAGGTAGGGTATCCATTTTGGCGACCAGCTCCGAGGGGAGGATGAACACCTGGGTTGGGTGTAGGGCGAATACCACGCCTAGGGCTCGAACCTATGTGGAGTTGAACCCCGGGCTGGCCCGCGCTGACTCATAGTCAGCAACACTTAACCACTTCGCCACTGAGGCCCGCATAGTGTGTTGGTGTGTCGGGGTAGCAGGCAGTTACCTCACCATCCAACTATAGGTCATAGTAAGGCCAGATAACAGAAGACCTGATGGCCCGTGTCGAGAGTTATCTGCTGGAGGACTGCATTAGTGTCCCAAAGTTCCTAATCTCACTAGAGATAGACAGACGATAGTGAATCAGATGGCACCTCCCCGCCCATCACTCCGTCACAACAGCTCAAAGACAAACAAAAACAAAGGAGCTCCACGTAAAATAAACCACTGTGTACGTAGGTCAGGGTGTACGTACTAGCATGGGAATTCTATAGGAAAGTGCAAATGGTGGAGGAGGAGGAGGAGGAGCAGTCAAGTCTGGCACTGCAAGTTACTCTGGGACGGAGCCACAGATCTAGAATAACATAGGTTGTAAATATTTTAATGACAATTAGTTGGAATATGTGTAAGTTCCCCTTCTTCACCAGCCCCTGTTTACTGATTATTGCTGTCATGAGCATATTTGTCCATAACTGATTTATAAGCGCTGATATTCTTCCCCTACCTACGCCTATTTTTCGGTTGCTTTATTTCCCTTATTGTACAAATTCATCTGAGGAAAAAAAAAAACTTTCGAATGCTCTCATTATATTTCCTTTAATTTCTTAACCTTTATTTCTGGTCGGTATGTCCCTTGCCAGACGTGAGGGGGGAAAGAAATGGTTCATGTGTTATGTTGTCGAAGTTATTATCGTGTGTTTCGAAAGGTTGTCTTTCTGTTATGTATTGTAAAGGAGGTCCCATGCTGACGACATCATTAGTGGGGTCTGTGTCGCGGGTAGGAAGGATACTGGTGAAACAAGTCTTGTGTTGTGGTTAAGAGATGACGCAATGAAAACATGGGTGTTCCATGAGCTTACACACACACACACACACACACACACACACACACACACACACACACACACACACACACCCCTCTAGGTGTAGTGGTTAGCGTTCCTGACCATAGGTCATCACTGGCCGGCTCTGGGGTCGAATCCTCGCCGTGGCAGTCGGCCTACACCCAACCCAGGTGTTCCGGACATGTGGCTTAGACTGTGGTGTGTGTGTGTGTGTGTGTGTGTGTGTGTGTGTGTGTGTGTGTGTGTGTGTGTGTGTGTGTGCATAAATACATACATAGGAGTAAAGACATGGTGCATATATACAAGGTTAAGAGACGGGGGCAACGCGAGTGTAAAACTTTCTCCCCGGGACACACAAATAGTAATATGACACACACACACACACACACACACACACACACACACACTACACTCCATTCCATGCTGTATTACCTGCGTGTAATACCTCTTCATTCGGCACGTCACGGTGGCCGTACCTCCACTCCGTCTCTCGCCCTTAGTGGTGGGCGCGTCCCAGCAGCAGCAGCAGCATCAACACCTGGCCACAAGTGAAGCAACGGCAAGGGGGAGGAGGGTGAGGGGGTGGGTGGAGGCAGCCAGCCAGCCCCCGCGGGAACTGGTCGAAGCCATCCGGCCGTCCGGGGCTAGAGGGGTCGCTGCTGCTGCTGCTGCTGCTGGAGGAGGAGGTGGAGGAGGTGGGGGAGGGGTCATGTGGTGGGGTGAGGGTGGATCCTGGGGATGGGGAGGGTGAAGGGGACTGACTGACTGGCCGGAATGCAGGGCCGCTCGCGCGCGCACACACTCACACACACACACACACACACACACACACACACACACACACACACACACACACACACACACACACTTGCACTAACGGGGAGAGAGAGAGAGAGAGAGAGAGAGAGAGAGAGAGAGAGAGAGAGAGAGAGAGAGAGAGAGAGAGAGAGAGAGAGAGGTTAGTCCCGTGATGAACCGTGACGCCTCTCCCTCCTCCTCCTCCCTCTCTCCCATATCCAGCCCCATGCCCTCTCCCCTCTCCTCCCTCTCAGTCCCGTATTTCCCCCACCCCCTTCTCTCTCTCGTACTCCATCCCACTATCCCTCTATCTTCTCCTATCCTCCGTTCCATCAGAGCTTAACGTTCGCTAATGCCAGCACTACTATCCCATCCGCGGAGCATTCGACTTCGCCGTAGATCTTCGCGTGAAGAGTCACCCTTACATATACACTCCCAGCAGCACCTAAAGCCTCCTCATCTTCCCCGAAAACGTTTTCTGTTTCTACCGAAAGTTTGCTGGGTACTTACTTGCTCACCCCCAGACTCTCATTTGTCCTCGTGTGTGTGTGTGTGTGTGTGTGTGTGTGTGTGTGTGACCCTCCGCCCCCACCCCCTCGTGACCTGGTGAGGGAGGGAGGGTGCAGTAGAGAATGAATGATGAAATGCACCGCCACCACCACAGCCAGCAGGAGCACCAGCGGCCCAGAGACACTTCACTGAGACGTTGCAAAAGTCCAGCGTGGTGGGTCCCGTAGTGCGATTGTGTGTCGGGTGTTTGGTTTGCGAAATCCCACTAACTTCCTCCTCCTCCTCCTCCTCCTCCTCCTTCCTGCGGGTCCGAAGCGTGCCTACCGTGAGTCAAGCGTCCCCCCTTCGAGGAAGCGGCGCTGCCAGCCAGCCAAGCTACCTCTAGGGCGTCAACCTCTTCGATGTGCTCTCCCTCAGGAGTTGAGAAGTAGGGTGGCATTTTGCTGGGGATGGCCACGGTATACGGGAGGCAGGCCCACATCACACGTGTTGAATGGACTCAGTGCACACGATGTACGTAAACTGTATATACTACGTAGCTCTTTTATATTGATTCTCATCATCTCTTGATACGACAGGGGAAGGTTTGAAAAAGGTCCAGTTTAGATGTGAAAGATTTAAAGAACAGAAAGTTGGGCGCGCCGAAGAGACGGTGTACAGACCTTTACATGGACAGTCCGTTGGTGATTTACTGGTGGTGTTCAGTAGTGGCTGGGACGGAGCTGTTCTCGTAGTGGGGGCATGAACGAGAAGTCGCGTGGGGCACAGTGCGGTTGCGGTGCATAGACTGCAACTCGTAGGGATGTAGTGGGGATCTCAGGTGGGTAGGAGGTGAGGGGTGGCTAGGGAATGATGCATAAGCTTCTTCCCAAACTGTAGGGTGAGGTCCGAGTGATGGTTTTGAGTGTGTTTTATTGTAGTGTTTGTTTTGATTTACTTGTGGGGGAAGCGGCGGGTGGTAGACGATGTAGGGGACGAAGGAGGGTGCTGGGTGTTTTCAGCGGGGGCACACAGGTGGGTTATTGGGCATGGTGGCTGGTGGTGGTGGTCAGTAGGTACGTACTTGGGTGGGTTCGAAGACGCCACAATACACACAGCCACCAGCAACACCACCGTCATACCACCTCACTCCTACAACTTTCTCCCTAACACACACACACACACACTGTGGTCTCGCGCCCTCGCTTGCCTTACTTTACCAGCACCGTCACACTATGCCTTCCCTCCCACCTCACACACAGCAAGCAGCCTGCTGCTTTCCATCGTTGTCTGAAAGGCTGTCGATGTTGTTACCTTCCCTTCGCTGTAATATAGAGCCTGTTCTCGCTTTTCTTCGCCCGTCTCCCTCTACACTCTCTCTCTCTCTCTCTCTCTCTCTCTCTCTCTCTCTCTCTCTCTCTCTCTCTCTCTCTCTCTCTCTCTCTCTCTCTCTCTCTCTCAGCTTCGTCATTACGCTTCACTGGACCAGTGACTCAACCAGTCAACCTGCCTCTCTCTCTCTCTCTCTCTGCCACTCGATATTTTTACTATTCCCCCTCCACCCCCCACACTCCTCCCTGTGTGTGTGTGTGTGTGTGTGTGTGTGTACCCCACCACCCCCTCCACCCATCTATCCCATTCCCCCTTTACCCCCAGTCCTTGCCCCCTCCCCCGCCCAGCCCCAGGCCAGTTCCCCATAACCATCTCCAGCAGTCGTGGTAGATCTTGTTTCTGGGAACCTGAGAGTTACAGTACCTCTCACACTCCCCCCGTCATCGCCAGCTCTCCCTCCTTCCCTCCCCCCTCTCTCTCCCCAGCCACTAACCACCAGAGCCCCTCCCTTCCTTCCCTTTCCACCACCACCACCACTCCATCAGTCTTCCACCACCACCGTCACCATCCCACCAGTCTTCCACTCCCACCACCATCGGGGCTTCATAGTCCCCCCCCCCCAACTCCTTCTCCCCAGCGAGGCGGGGCTCTGGGAACGCCTCTGACGATTCCCACCCCTGGCGACCTACGCCGTGCTCACCCCGTCCTCCTCCTCCTCCTCCTCCCCTTCCTGTGAATCACATGCACAGTCACCCTGGCTTCCACCCACTCCCGTGTCCCTATCTGCCCTCCCTCCCTACTCCCTCTCCCTCCCTACTCCCTTCCTCCCTCACTCGTGGAGGTGGTAACCGTATATCATCCCAGCTCCGCGGACGTGATGGGACGCTCCCCCCCACACAACAACAGCCTGGCTGATCAGCCGTAGGAGCAACCCTCGTACTCTATGGTCCTATACACGCCTCCTAAACCGATCTCGTCACATCACGCCTCCAAAATCTAGCCGGTAGATCACGCCTCCAAGATTTGACCCTTCATGATCACGCCTTCAAAACTGATCTCCATCTCTCCGCCTCCAAAATCTAGCCCGTAGGTCACTGCTCCAAGACTGACCCCCCCCCCTCTTGATCAAGCTTCCAAAACTTATCCCCATGTTCACGCCTCCAAAACTTATCCCCATGTTCACGCCTCCAAAACTTATCCCCATGTTCACGCCTCCAAAACTTATCCCCATGTTCACGCCTCCAAAACGTATCCCCATGTTCACGCCTCCAAAACGTATCCCCATGTTCACGCCTCCAAAACTTATCCCCATGTTCACGCCTCCAAAACTTATCCCCATGTTCACGCCTCCAAAACGTATCCCCATGTTCACGCCTCCAAAACTTATCCCCATGTTCACGCCTCCAAAACTTATCCCCATGTTCACGCCTCCAAAACTTATCCCATGCTCACGCCTCCAAAACAGAGCGTCCTCTGTCATCCCTGATAAGACTGCACTAGACATGATAAGACTGCACTGGATGAGGTCTTTGACCAGGTAGGTGGCGACTAGGCCAGTGGGTATTCCAAGTGGTTGGTTTGGTGGATAGGATGGCTCGGTCCGGCGGGTGGAGGAGTGAGGATAGGGGACACCGGGTGTCATCCGGGGCATCTCCCCAGTGTCTAGCCTTCAGAGTCCAGGGGCCTGGCTTTCACCAGCCTGCACATCTCCCCCCGCCACCATCTTTGTTGTCCCGTTCACCAACACCTGTTGAAGTCCCATTCCCCAGCGCTTGTTGTTGTCCCATTGAACCCCACCTGTTGTCCCATTCACCTTCACCTGTTTTAGTCCCATCACCAGTACTTGTTGTCCCATTCACTAACACCTGTTGTAATGCCATTACGAACACTTGTTGTTGTCCCATCACTGACGACTGTTGTCCCCCATCTCCAGCACCTGTTGTTGTCCCATCACCAACACCTATTGTTGTCCCATCTTCACCACCTGTTGGTGTCCCATCACCACCACCTGTTGTTGCCCCAGCATCACCTACTGTTGTCCCATCGGTACTGCCAGGCGCGCCAGCACCACTCTCATGTTGTCGCAAGACCCTTTACTTATATGGGTCAGAGTACCACAGAAAGCCACGGAACCTGTATATGTCATGCCAAGGTAACTCCCATTGTCTTCCATATTTAAGGCTCCAGACTTGAAAAAAGAGTATTGTTTGTCAACCTTTTGAAAACGATCCGCTTGTGGGTAATATTTACTTTTGTGTGGCCCAATAAAACAGTCGTGTAAGTAATATTTGCTTTTATCTGGGTTTTTGAAAACGATCCGCTTGTGAGTAATGTTTACTTTTGTGTGGCCATTAAAACGATCATGTAAGTAATATTTACTTTACCTGGGTTTTAAAACGATCAGCTGTGAGTAATCACTTTTATCTGGCCATGAAAACCAACTTTTGAGTAATATTGACTCTATTGCGTTGTGAAAATTGTCTACTGTGGGTAATATTTACTATAGATTTGAAAACCATCTGATGATTCATAATACCCACCTCGTCAGACTTAAAACTGTGAGCTGTGAGTAATGTGGACCGAATCCGACTTTTGAAACTATTAACTGTGAGTAAAATTTGCTTTGTCTGGCTTTTTTAACGTTTTTTTTTTTCTAATATTTTTCTTTTGTCTGAATGTTGAATACAATTTATTATTATCTTGTTTCCAGAATCATTTTCAACGCATATCTTCATTTGGCTTCATTTTTATTTTAAATGTTACATTATTTATTATGTGAGTAATATTACTTTGGCTTTTTTAACGTTTTTTTTTTTTTAATATTTTTCTTTTGTCTGAATGTTGAATACAATTTATTATTACCTTGTTTCCAGAATAATTTTCAACGCATATCTTCATTTGGTTTCGACATTTTTTCTCTAAATGTTACATTATTTATTCAATCATCGTTTATTGCAGAACCATTATGTCTGCGTTTTGTTCGCGTTTCATGTTTTATGTTATTTTCAGTACTGACTAACATGGAATGGTTTATATAATGCCTCAATCATGGTCATCTAAGGCGAGAGAAAAATTAGTTCGTATTCATAATTAAAGACAAAATTTGCATGTCTGGCTACGCTAACGTTAACTTCCCCTTTTCACTCTCGGCTTTAGTGTGCCCTTTTCTCTTGAGACTTTTCACCATTTTCTAGGTAACATTTTTCCCATTTTCTACTTACCGTTTCATCTGTCATGAGCTCCGTACTATACTGGCCTGTTTACAGGGGCTCCTCGTTCGTCACCCGATGTGACGGTGTCCATAAAATTTCTTGTCACTTGTTATTGCATTTGTCATGGCTAATCGTTTTGTACCGTAGTTCTAGTATTGTTTGCGGACTTTCCCTGTGTTGAAGCCAGTGCCATTGTCCGTGTCATTTACGTACATACGGAGCAAATTGGAGGTTGTAGTGTAGGTGCCATTGATACACCATTGCTAAATAGTGTCCTGCCTGAAAAAAAAAAGATGGTCATTTAATTTGTATCAGCTCTCGTTCGTCCCTGTTTCCGCCATGGCGTCAGTCTTGTACACAAACTAGTATTCTGTTGTGATTTAGCTTATGATTTAGCTTCACATTACACGTCTTTCTCTGATTCATTTGTGTGTCTTATTGGTAGACACCAACAGGGATTTTTGTTTTAAACTTCCTCGCTCTGAGAACGATTGGCATGATTCTCTCGGCCAAAAACTGTGTTGAGAACAGTTTAAAGACTCTGTTTTCGTTGTAGAATTGATCCGACATCCTGGAGCCATAATAGACTTTATAATATTCATCCCCACCCCGCTCCCATGTTCCTAATACTGCCACCTGTTGTTGTCCCAGTACAATCACCATTATCTGTTGCTCTGGTATTACTGACCTCTGCATCAGCGCCATGACTAACCCCCCCCCCCCACCCCTCAGCATCACCATCACCTTCCCTTGTGCCATCGTCATCATCATCGTCCAGCACCACTACATCTGTAGGAGTCGAACTTTGACGCGTGGGTCCTGGGGCCAGCCCGGCTCACGTGCAGCATTAGTTAATAACATCATTTGTTGAGGTCGTTACGCAAGGGAGTGGTGGTGAGTGTGTGGAGAGGAAAGGGAGGGAGAGGGTGTGCAGGAAGGGTCTGTGGGTGGGAATTGGGAGGGGCTTGGGATAGGGGAGCTTGGAAGGGATGTGGGTGGGGGAGAGGAGAGGAGAGAAGGGATAGAGATGTGTGAGAGGGAAAGGAAGGAAGGAAGGATAGTGTGGCAAAGAGAAGGGGGCCACAGAATTTGGGTGGAGGACGCCATATTTGCGAAATACTTGTATTAACGTTTTTGTGTGATGTAATCTGTGAGAAATGTTACCCCCAAGACGTGTGTGTGTGTGTGTGAGAGAGAGAGAGAGAGAGAGAGAGAGAGAGAGAGAGAGAGAGAGAGAGAGAGAGAGAGAGAGAGAGAGGAAGGTATAAAGAACACTAATTGCTGGATGGCCTGTTATCTCAAGGATTCGTATGTAGGTTTATGGGGCATTGTTTGAACACCGTGATGACATTTTATTTACGCTCCTTTTTTTTTTCTCTCCCCCTCTCTGTTTCCAGGTTGCGACCATGGCACTCTGAGCACCAGGCCGGCCCTATCCCTGAGAAGGTAAGGACAATTTTTTCGGTCTTAATTTTTTTTTACAGCGAAGTTCTTTGATAGTCGGTGTCGATGTGCTCTGGTAAGTCTGTCCTGTTTATGTTTATGTTATTGTTTGCTGTTGGGAGGAAAGCTTGTGTAGGTACTGGTCTCTCGTCACACAACCAACCCCCCCAACCCATCCCCTCTCAGATGGCCATACGTATGGGTAGGGTAACTCCCCTTTGAGGCTACCCATATGGTCTCCTCCCTTTTACAAGACCTAAAAGGCACATAAAACACCACCGGGGTTCAAATGCTTACAAGAAAAAAAAATAAATATGTGTAGCAGCGCCCCCTGTGTGATTCATGTGTACGTCGGTACCAAGGCCGACGCGGTCTTAGCCCAGCCAGTCAGTCTCATCAGAGTTGACTGTGGCGGCGGCGGGCGACCTGCCGCTGGAACACAAAGACATGCCGGGAGGCAGTGTGTTAGTTGTTTGGTCTCGGGCAGCCGATCTCTCTCTCTCTCTCTCTCTCTCTCTCTCTCTCTCTCTCTCTCTCCCCGAGGTAGCCACAGTCTTTGGGCGACCAACCCAACCCCCGCAGGCGTCGTCACCTACTATCTGAGCCTCACACATACACACACGCACACCGGTCACGTTTTCAGCCTTCTGCATTGGCAGGCAGCGAGGTTGATCCAGATGCATAGCCGGCAAGCCCTCATTTGTCTGGCGAAATTACCTCTTGTAATTAGTGATGCATGCGGGGCTGGGCGTTACAATGTAGAGAGCTCCTCGACGCAGCTGAGGTTGGGTTGGGAGGTGGAGGAGGAGGAGGAGGAGGGGGTAGGGATGGTCAAGAGAGAGGGGGTGGGGGTTACGGTGTGGTCGCAGCGTGGCCAGGCCGGGGGTCAACCTTTGGGCCTTTCCTCCCAACTCAGCACTTCGACTCCGGGTGATATATCGTGTCTCTCTTACACACACACAGCCCGGAGATCTCTCTTTCTTTCGAGGTGGATTCTGTAGGTCTCGTAGCACAGGAGGTTTTCAGGCTGGTGTCTAGCTATGTGTGGTTTACGTAGTAGGTGTGACGGAGGCCTAGGACGCGGAGGTTTGTACTGCAGTCCGGGGGCTGGCCACCAACGGCTGGAAGTGTAGCTCGGATAGGGCGTCAGCCGCGACTGCCACCACCAGTACCTACTATTATGTGTCTCTCTGCTCCGCGCCGCCTCATTGTTTTAACTCTTGGTGCAAAACGAGACCCTGTTTTGGGACGGTGTTTTCACGGGATGAGGAGAAAAGTAGCGGAGAACGACGCCAAACGATGGATTAAAAAAGGTGAAAAGGTGGAGGGTGGGCAGCGTCAGTACCGTACTCTCGCTCTCACCTCGTTGCCCTCGGCCTGGCACCACCCGCGGAGCTGTACGCCGCGATCACCACACCACCACCACCCGCCTCCCAACTTCCAACACCCTCCCTCCCATCCTCCCCCTCCCCATCGCTACCTCTCCTCGTCCCTCCCCCTCCCCCTCCTACTTCATCTCCCCTTCCTCTTCCCCCACCCTCGCTCGGTGTGACCAAACCACAAGCCCAAGTCAGAGCACACATTGGCGATAATATGTTCTCTCACATCCACAGAGTCCTCATCTCTCTCTTCTCCCTGACGGTATTTGTTTAATGAGTGTAAGTTTTGGTGTGGGAGATCAGCATCCACGGGGGAATGAAAATGAGTGAGGACAAAAGGGGTTAGTAGTTTATTGTCGTTGGTAGTAGACAGTGGTGGTGATAACGGTAACTGGTGACGGAGGATTGGGCTAGTGATGTTTTGGGTTGCGCTGATTTCGTCGATGGTACGGTAGGAGGCTCTGTAGCATTTGGTTGCTGGTTGTAGGGAGTGGTGTTGGTGAGGGACCGTCTCTTCGCCCAGGGTTGGGATAGAGGATGATGAGGTGTGGGACAGGTTGGGGGGAGGAGTGGGGGAGGGGCGTGGTATGGGAGCGGTTAGGCAGTACGGCAATGGAGTGACTGCTTGGCTAGGTAGGTTGTGAACTCATTCCCACGCACAGATTGTTGATGCAAGCGTCAGTTAGCGGGTACACCCCACACACTCCATCACTTCTCGTCGTACATACACTCCCACTAATTTACTTCTTATCATTCTTCTATTTTTCTTTACGTTATTCTGATTTTAATTTTACCCCTTGGTCACCTCCCATGCTCCTATTTCTCACAGCTTCATGTAACCGCTCCACCAAGTCTTACCCTGTTGCCCAGAGTCGCCTTAACTTTAAGAAAAGGACAGAACGAACTCCCACATCATTCCCATTACACGAATTGTACCATTAGCATAATATGAAACGGTAATTGGGAGGACGCTAATAGTGCCTTATCCGTTTAACGTATTTATTTTTTTGCGTGTCATCGGATATTGTGAACTGTTTGTGCGAGTAAAGTTTTATTTATTTCACGATTTGATCAATATTTTTTTGGCACACTTACGCTGACCTATCGCCTTTGGTTACATGACATAATCTCGGGTCGCAACTGTAAATGGGCTTCTGTTTCAACACGAGAAAGCTGGCTGCACATACACAGGCAGACCTGTGCTAATTAATCTGTAGGCCAGCTAACTCTTAACAGCCCAAATCAAATTGTATGTAATTCTCTCTTAACCTAGCTTAGCTTAACCAACCAAACCAAACCAAACCAAACCAAACCAAACCAAACCAAACCAAACCTAACATCAATTAACCTAGCCTAAACTCTCCGTACTGTATCCTCAAACCGAGTTTGTGATAACAAAATCTAATCAAACCTAAAGTAATCGTCCTAACCAACCCTTGTCTCGCCTAACATGACGTAGCAGATTAACTTAAATGGCTATTGTATGCGTGTGTATTCATCAGTTACAATAGCCTCACCTGGATTGTGCGACTGAGTGCTTCCTGACGGTCCGACAAGCACGACAGTCGCGTCAGTTTCAGAACGTAAGCTTCGAATAAAGCGTTTCACTGCTTAAAACTTCAAAGAAAAACGCAAAAGTTACTTGCTGTTGCTAGTTTAGGTTGAAGGTGCATTCGTTTCACTGAAAAAAAAGATCCCAATATTTTACATACGCAGAATTCTGTCATTTCGAGATCAAACCGTATGCAAAATTATGTTTTGCCGACATGTAAAACCTGCCTTAACTTGGTCATTATACTTGGGGTTTGGGATCATCTATGCTTTCTATATTCCGCAGCAACGTTACCAGAGCGGTGGAGCGCGGCCTTGGCAACAGCTGCGCGCTCAGTACACACACCTGAACCTTCTCGTTCTCCAGTGTTGCCGCCGTTCAAAGGGAGGGCTACATCGCGCAACCTCGTTAACTTCTCGCTCTCTCCAGCAGTGTACAACTGAAGTTTGAAACCTTTCGTTTCGTGTTGTGGGGAGGGGGGTTTGGTTTGGCTGGGGGGCGCACAACCTCCTCAGCCTCTCGTTGTTAGGGCAAAAGTCGGGTTCGCGAGTGACGCTTAAGAATTTTCTTCTTTCGCAAACTGCAAGGCTGGGGAACTCTTTATCATGGTTTTGCTGCCTCTTTTTTCCTGTTTAAATGTTGTTTTTTTCACCCTTAACTCTCTGGCGATCTTTCTTCGCCTCATTTCTCTATCTTTTGAAGTTATTTGATGTTTCATGGTAAGGTCTGGCCTCGAGGGTGACTTTTCTCAGCATGAGTATAAAGAACACTTCGAGGGTTACCTAGAAATAAGTTAGGCACTTGGAATTCCATAGAAATAACAGAGACACTTGGAATTTCATAGAAATATCATAGACACTTGGAATTTCATAGAAATATCATAGACACTTGGAATCCTCTGGAAATAACATTGAAACACTTGTACCTCTCATGGAGGCATTTGGAGTTGCCAAGAAATGCGATTAGTATTTGCACTTTCCTCGTAAATGATAATCAGACAGACAGAGCCTCGTGGAGTGAGTGTTGATTAGAAGTAACACAAAGTAATGCTACAGGGAGAGACTAGTAAGGTACAAGAATTCAGATGTTTTGTTGTTGATCCTAAATAAGATACATATTAACGAGGGGAAAATAGTTTCCTTTCTCTTTCCATTCTAACCCTCACTCCCTCTCCTCCCCGCACCTGACTGTGGCGTATACAGTGTAGTGGTGGATGGGCAGGTCTTAGGGGTTGTGTTGGGGGTTAGATCCTCCAGCGAGGAAGAGAGAGAGAGAGAGAGAGAGAGAGAGAGAGAGAGAGAGAGAGAGAGAGAGAGAGAGAGAGAGAGAGTTGGTGTTGAGCCGTGAGGAACGTCAGAAAGCAGCAAGTACAAGAAAGCAGAAGACCTACACTTGATACTCGGGTGGATTTCAGCAAGAGTTCTTTTTACCTCCCCTCCCTCACCCTTGAGCACGACGGTACGACCCTCAAGTAAGTACGATGGCTTGACCTCTGACCTGATCCTGAAGTGACGGTCAGGTCAGAGGCCAGGTCATCATGCCGAAGCGGTTGTACCATTGTGTGAAGGACAATGCTGTCAAGGGCAGTACCTTATCGTCGTGCTCCAGGACAGTACCGTCGTGCTCTAGGACCGTACCGTCGTATTGTAGGATCGTACCGTAGTGCTCCCGGACCGTACCGTCGTATGGCAGGATCGTACCGTTGTACCCTTGGACCGTACCGCCGTGCTCCTAGGACCGTACCGCCGCGCTCCTAGGACCGTACCGTGCTCTTATGGTTCCTGAAGCTGGGAAAATCTGGCTCTACACTGAAGGCACGGGTGGTGGCGACGATTTCCCCCCCCCCCCCCTCAACCGTCGTAGATGCAAGTGTTGACGGTGTGAGAAATTGAGGACAATATGATCCGGGGTAGGTTGAACGGGCTGACTTATAGCATTTCCAGTGGAAAGTTTAACTTGGCGGGGAAAACGTGAAATAAGTCGATTTTCACAGACTAGACGGAGATGTGTTCCGTTTGTTTGCACAGAGGGGAAAGTAAGCCTCATTTACAGACACTGTGGGAACAGAACGAGTTGAATGGACTTTATAGAAGGTTCTTAAACCTGGAGATGATTGTATGTTACTCTGTAGAATCGTTGTTACCACATAGAAGACTCGTCAGTATGGGCAGAATCGTGTGTGACACTGGTGGAATCGTCTGAACCACACAGAGGCAATCTTAAACAAGGACTGGACAGAAATGTAACGCTAGAATCATTTCGGAGAGGAACTCTCTGAGGCCTGAGGGTTTTTGATGAATCCGAACAGTATCCAGCTGGAGCAGTTTACTTCTGCCCTGAATCATCGTATGCCAAGGCCTCTCTATCCACGGAGGAAGGAAGGTCCCCAGTCGAAGCCAGGGCAACAACAGTCGAATCACGAGGGCCTTACAGAGTTGAAGGGAGGGAGAAGGTGGACGAATCTGCGTGTTTCCGAGGAGGTGGGGAGACCTGACCAAGCTGCCGTGTAGAAGAAAATAAGATGCAAGTCATAGCAGTGGGGTGGAGCATAGCCCGAGGAGTTGGCGAGGCTGAGTGTAGCAAGTAAGGAAACAGATATTGTAACGGTCCACGCTGCTAATGCTGCCAGTGGCGTAGCAGATGGCGGGGGCAGAAACTATATATATATATATATATATATATATATATATATATATATATATATATATATATATATAATGTCTGCAGAAGTACTCCATAGAAGGACGAATCACTCCTGTTTATAATCGAACTGTTCAGGAGGGAGAGAAGGATCCCCTGCCGATCGAACTGGGCGTCTTAGAAAGCTGCGATAGAAATTAGAAATCGAATTACCTGCTGGAGGAGGATCCTGTGTTAATATTATGATGTCACCTGCTGGAGGAGGATCCTGTGTTAATATTATGATGTCACCTGCTGGAGAAGGATCCTGTACTAATATTATGATGTCACCTGCTGGAGAAGGATCCGGGTACTAATATTATGTATGACAGTGTATATGAAGTAGGTGGCTGTTTTATTTTAGGAATAATTTGCATTAGTGTGGTGGTTGATATTGATGTTCGTCATTTGCAGATATGATGGTAACGTTGTAATTTGATCGTGAAAAATGGGTAATATTAATGATATTGGTATAGATAATGGATAGAGTAATAATGATGATAATCAAAAGCCCTTGCTTTGCCTAATGCCTCGTCACGAGTTTAGTCATAAAGATCAAACTGATGAGCTTATTGATTTGCAAAGATTTGTATCCCATGATATATGCCTTTGTCTGGTACATAGATGCCGGGAATTTAAATTACTTGTATCATTCAGCATTCCTGAGTTACAGAGGTTGCAGGGGGTGTGGGGTGGGGGTAGAGGGAATTGGTTTTACCCAATGAGAATTTAAATTTATGCAACTACGTGCCTCAAACTCAAATCAGATCGTTACCTGCACAAGGTGTACGTGTGGTTTCAGTATGAAGATTTTTGGAGCTATCGCGGTGGGGCTAGATTGTGTCCACAGACAGACAGACGAACAGACGCAGGAGTGACGTGGTCCTCTCTCTCTAAGCCCCCGTTTCCTGACGGGAAATGATGAATGGTAATGTTCATTGGGATATTAATAATTGTGATGATGATAATGATAACAAGAGATTCACTGAATTAGCCACAACAGGTAGACTTTGAGGATATGGAGAGAAGAAATACATTCTTACAACATAAACGTAGGGGCGTATCAAGGAGGATGTGAGACGGGGAAAAGTTGTACATGCACTAGGTTGGAGGTGGGGAACGGGGCCGTTCATCAGTAGGAGCTGGGACGGTGGGATGGGGCGGTTCGTCAGTACGAGCTGGGGCGGTGGGATGTGGCCGTTCGTCGGGACGGACCCGATGCGGTTGTGGCGGCGAACTGCAACTGCACGAACGAGGGATCACAGATGGCAGGAAGTGACAGCATCGGCGGCGGTGGGGAGCGGTGGTGGTGCAGCAGTAGCTGCTTCTTCCCGAACTGTCGGATGAGTCCCAGGTGACGGTTGGAGAGAGAGAGAGAGAGAGAGAGAGAGAGAGAGAGAGAGAGAGAGAGAGAGAGAGAGAGAGAGAGAGGAGACCACCAGTTTGTCTGAGCGCCCTTTTTTGATAGGCGGTGTGAGAGAGAGGGGGTAGACCCCTCTTAGGATGGTCTTGCATGCCCTTCTCCAGTAACCCCGTGTTACATAACTGGTGGTGTGTAAGACCAGATGTAGGAGGAGAGGAGGAAGAGCAGGTGTTGTACGTAAGTTTGAGGTGGATTGAATGTTTTGTTGGTGTTCGTGAGTTCAAGTGCAGGGTGGGAGGAGAGATCGTCATCCCGAATCGACAAGATACATCGAGACTAATAACTGGAAGGTTTGGTGATGGTACTGACGTGTTCCTTGTAATTTTGTCGCCCCGATTGACTCAAAAGCTCGGTGGTCTGAACTGCTTGATGGAGTGTAGGGCCTTGTTAGACGGCAGGTAATCCCCTGTACGTGGTAGGAAGGGTGCTGGTGTGGAGGTTCTTAAAGGGTGTTCTGGAGGGGTGCGAAGTAGGGAAGGAGAAGGGGCTCTTGTAAACCTGAGATACTAAGTGGTCAAGTCGTTAACATACTTGTGTCGAGCAGGTGCATCCATTAGGGCATCATTCACGAGGGAGAGGAAACACAAGGGGTACTATCACAGTGTCCTGCGGGACGCCACGGGTGAGGCACTGGAGGGTGGAGATGGCCCCTCGGAAGCGTACATACCGACGACGCTCGACTAGGGAAATCTGCCAGCCATGGAGTGAGAGTGGAGACGAGAGGAGTTGCAGGTGATACGGGTGAAGTAGGGTGAATGGTGGTGCGGGTGTGGGGGTTGGGGGAGTGTGTGGGTGTGAGGTCTGGTGAATGTAGTGACAGATGATGTCAGGTGAGTGTAGTTGAGGTTGGGTGCTGGGGTGTGCTCTAGCCAGCCTCTCCATCCGTCCCTCCCTCCCCCGACGCCCACTCTCTAAGGTTTGCCTGGCGGGGAGACGAACCGGCCTGGGAGAGGCAGGTGGGTGGTTGCCTCCCCGCTCCAGTGTCTGCCAGGTTCCCACGGGATACTGGTCAACCGACCAGACCGCTTGGTTTGTCGTCCAGGCCCAGGTGGTTAGTCGTCCCTCTGCACTGGTCGAAGATCACCGACCGACCCATCATCTCCCCCTCCCTGGTCGTACGTAGTACCCCAGCCTAGAGCATTGTCGCTATGCTTCACTGGTAGACGACCACAGACCCACCTCCCCCTGCGTGGGTCGTACCCTAGCTTTGATCATTGTCGTTCTGGTTCACTGGCCGTCGTCCAGCCCTGCATATTGTCATCCCGGTTGAGCAGCACGACAAACCGACCCCCTCCCCCACTCGCTTCCTTCCTCCCACACCACCAGCCATTGGGGCAACGCCTGGAACCGCCCTGGTCTTGCTAGGGGCGTGTACATCCGCCGTGATGAGACACCGGACTAATTGGTTGTGATCAAAATGGCACCGGAGATATTCAGGATGACTGGATTGAAAATAATGGTACTTATGGTGGAACTGGGGATTTGAATGGCCTTATGCTGAACAGCATGAAGTTCTGAGTGGTAAAGAGAATGTCTGAAACCACACAACAATAGTTACCTTAAAAAAAAAGGTAGGCTGGATTCCACGGGCTCGTAAGATAAGGGAAGAAATATCAATGATGGCGTTCTTCTTGGGGCTGATATAGTCTCCCTGATAGAATGCTGCTGTGTACTGACACCACCTCTCAAGGCGGGTAAGATTACCAGCTTAGAAAGTGTTTCAAAGATCTTTTTTTTTTTTACAGCCAGCATTGACACTTTCATAAGCTTAAGGTAATGGGAACGACTTGAAAGCACCGAGGGTGTGCTATGCAGAATGCAGATGGGAGAAATGCGGCACAGTCGTATATAGGAATTCCAAGGAACTTGGTTCTTGTTATGTGCTGATATGTACTTGCCTGTTGGCACGACAGGCGTAGATGACTCTATAACATATTATCACTGGAATCGAAAGGTGTTTTAAACACGTTGAATGAAAACAGTCCAAACGTCTAGGGCCCATGATCGTTTGATTAATTGCCTGTAGCCATTAGAAATTCCAGACAGTGGAGTGTTCTGTGGAGGAGTTTCAAATGGGCCGTGAATATCAACTGAGGGTACCATGACCAACCAGGGTCTGCTGGTTTTGTAAGGCTTACAGGTCGCTGCCTCCAACAGACTGCCTGAACAGAAGGGCAACGCGACGTAGTAGCTCAGTCGAGGACCTCCCAAACCATCGTAAGGTATACGTAAGGTAAGGTAAGGTCCCAAACCCAGCTGTTAGGTTAGGAAGAACCTCCTAAATCATGCACAAGGTAAGGTGGGGTCCAGGACCCAGCTGTGGAGGTAGAAGACCTACGAAACCATCATGAAGTGTACGCAAGGTAAGTTAAAAGAAGACACCAGTCCTAGAATACCGTCTGCGATGGTGTGGGTGTCAACTGAGGGGTGTTGGTTGGTGGTTGAGGTCAGCCTGAGGGCGGCTGGGTGGTTGGTGTGTAGGTCAGTTGAGGGCGGGTGGTGGATGGGAGGTCGGGGTGGGTTGGTGGGGTGGTGTGAGTGACGTGAGGCCAGGTGGGGATGTCATCAGCTCACACACTCACACACACACAGGTCAGCTGGCTCGCTCTTCCCTCCTCCACCGCCACCACCAAGGGGAGAGAGAGTCAAGGGGATCGGGATAGGGGATGGTTAGGGTTGAGGGGCATGGGGGTTAGACGTTGTGGTAATCACAAGACGTGGAAGAAGGGATAGAGGGGAGAGAGAGTGCGGTGGATTGAGAGCTTGCTGAGGGTGCGTGGCCTAGACACACAGGTATCAAGAGGATGGTTATTCGAGTGTGTTTTGTAAACAGTTATGTGTGTGTGTGTGTGTGTGTGTGTGTGTGTGTGTGTGGTGGAGGTGCACACGAAGCAAGAGGAGGACGGAGGAGTTGACGGGGTAGCGGGTCCATGACGAGGTGTGAGCCAGGCGGCTCCTCTCCTCCTCCCCACCACCACCACCAACACCGCCGCCACCACCAGTGTTGTTGCCCGAGCCCCGACCACCACCACCACCACCACCACCAGACCCGTCCGCTGGCTCCCTGGCTGGCCTCGCCGGGCGCGCCCAACCCTCCTCCTGCTCCTCCTCCTCCCTGGCTCCGGTCGCCGCACCTCCTCCTCCTCCTCCTCCACCACCCAGGAACACGCGCTTTTTTGAACCCGTCAGGTCTGTGTGTGTGTGTGTGTGTGTGTGCGCGCGCGCGTCGAAGCGGACTTAGTCACAGCGCGTATATCCGCGTGTGTGTGCGTGCGTGCGTGCGTCCGTACATTCGTGTGTGTGTGTGTGTGTGTGTGTGTGTGTGTGTGTGTGTGTGTGTGTGGCGTCCAGCAGGTGTGTGTGGTGCTTGCAGTACAAGTACAAACCTTGAGGTGATTCCGGGTTTTTCAAGTCGGGTTGTGGTAGGTCATGATAAGGTTCCTTGAACTAGCACAGGAGGTCTGGCTCTTTCTAATGTACTCCTCCTTTGTTACTCTGGCGCGCGCGCGCGCGTGTGTGTGTGTGTGTGTGTGTGTGTGTGTGTGTGTGTGTGTGTGTGTGTGTGTAAAGCCACCAGCACGGTGCCTTCTCCAGGAGTGACGGTCTGTGTTTTTTGAGGGAGTGGACCACTTCACCCTCTTGGAGTGTTGGAGGGTTGTAGAGCTACCTTACTGCACGTCCCCGTCTCCCTCCCACCCTCCCTCCGCTCTGTCGTGAGGTCGGAGTTGCATCCTTAGGTACCTCCCCTCCACTTCCCTCCCCCGTCCCCCCCCTTTGCCCTCTATTTACTCGCCTGTTGGCCTCTCACTTCACCCCTCCCCCCAGACCTCCTCATCCCCTCCCCCACACCCCTCTCGTCATCATGCATGTTGCTGTGCTCCGCCTCATGTTCTACCCACTGTGGCCTCTCTCTCTCTCTCTCTCTCTCTCTCTCTCTCTCTCTCTCTCTCTCTCTCTCTCTCTCTCTCTCTCTCTCTCTCTACGTCACGTCGACGGGACACACCGGGGGGCTTGGGGGAGGGAAGGGAGAAGAGGAGGAGCCGTTGCATCCCTTCTAGCTTCCTGTCTCGCACCTCCTCCTCCTCCTGCTGCTGCTGCTGCTGCTCCTCTTCCTCCTCCTCCTCCTCCCGCATGTCCTGCCCTTCCCTATCGTCTGCTTGAGTACACACACACACACACACACACACACACACACCTGTGTAGTGGCTGAGCGAGGAAGACAGACTCTTAGGGCTCAGGGTGTTATGTGAGCGAGTGTCGGCCATGTTACTCACCATCAGTCGTTGGAAAAAAAAAAAAGTACAAGATGTTGCACTCGGCAGGCACCGGGCTGACGCCCAGGGGGCGGGCCATTCCCTCATCACCAGCCAGGAGCTCAACACCACCACAGCCACACTTGAGACACTCGACGTTTTACAGCAGGGGGTGTGATGTTAGGAGCTGAAGTACCACGAAGGCTAACAGGAGTAGTCACTCCCGAATCGTAGGGTTGGCCGGCGACACTGAGGAGAGGAAGTGGAAGAGGAGGATGTTGTTTTGAGGGAGGCGATGGTGATGTTGTGAGGAGGGGTTTCAGACGACGTGTGTGGGTGGGAACTTTACGACAGGCCTCACCAGAAGAATGATACCACGGTGCTATAGCGAACGATCGGACGGTGATGAAGACCATATCCTGCAGAAGGCGTAGGCGGCGGCGGGGAGAGGGAGAGTAGGTGTGGTGGTGGTGGCGGCGGCTGCGGCGGCGGCGGCGCCGCTGTGACAGCGATTGTCCAACAGACGTTTTCTGTGTGGTGTGGTGAAGTCCGCCTTGCAACACCTGGTAATTCCCGGCCGGTGACCGTGTGTGGTGTGGGTTCCTGCCGGGTGTATTGAACGCTCTTGCCACCTGTGTTGAGCGTCTTAGCCAGGTGTGTGTGTGTGTGTGTGTGTGTGTGTGTGTGTGAGCGCGTCGGGTGTTGGAGTAGGTGCGAAAGGATGGTCTTACTTGAGGTGCGGTGAATGTCTTAGGGGTCTCTCTGCCAGGCATGTTGAGTGCGTCTGCCAGTTTTGTCCAGCGGGGGGGAGGAGTGCCAGGTTTGGTGAGCGTGAGTGCCAGGTGTGTTTGTGTGTGTGTGTGTGTGTGTGTGTGTGTGTGTGTGTGTGTGTGTGTGTGTGTGTGTGTGGAGAGAGAGAGAGAGAGAGAGAGAGAGAGAGAGAGAGAGAGAGAGAGAGAGAGAGAGAGAGGGGTTGAGTCAGGTGTTAGTCTGCCCTGGCCTCCTCCTTGTCCTCCTCCTCCTCCTCCTCCTCACCCTTCCTCAGGGGGACGAGCGATCACAGGTCGGGGTTACGACCTGTCGCGAAAACCTGCCGCTGGACTGCTTGAGTCTGGTCATCGAGCGTAGCTCGGCCCTCATCCAAGGCCCTACCCTGAGGGAAGCCAGGGGTGAGTGGTGCCATACACGGCCCTGGAATATACATACGTGCATTCATATATACATGCACATATACATGGATGAAGACATTCCAGTATGGAATGCGCCGTCCACTGTAGGCGTCACCAGTGCATGCATCCCAGGTGACCCTGGATCCAGAGGTCTAGAACTTCATATCCTGGAACATCATACTCCGAAATTCCATATTCTGGTGGGACTCTACACTCCGGAACGCAGATGGAAGCAAATATCTCCATATTTAATGCAAGCGACTCGTCACATCATAATGGAGGCTGGGGGCTTCTCTTTTTTTTTTTTTTTTGCAAGATTAATATATTTTCGGAAAATTACATTGGTTTTAATGTGCACTGTGAGACCCCGTTGAGGCATAGATGCTTTCATTGCCATTTAAAGGCCTATATTAACTAGCCTGACAGTCATTTGGTATTCTATAAAACTTCAGGAGAAAAATAAACCCACTGGTGTCGTAGATTATAATGATATTATACACGAGAGAACCAGTGTAAAACATCCGGGACCCGAGTCTCGTTCTCTTATTGATACATTTCGTAATTGTGACCCGTCATGTCGTTGACACATTGTGGACGGACCAGCTGTGATAAGTGTGTAAACTCACTGGACAAACATCACTGAAGTTTACCTCGTTAGCCGCGTTGATGAGGGTGCGAAGGTGTGCGGGACGCGCCCCAAAAACAACCTGATTGATCAGGGGGGGGGACAGTGGTATAGCTTTGTCTGATACTTCGGTGGTCTGTAAGGGGTTGTAACCAACAACTCCCCCTCCCCCCCATCCTCCCCCCTTGAGCACACAACGTTACGATCAATGGTTGCGACGGTACGACCCTTGAGCTCGATGGTACGACCCACAGACACGACGTTAGGTAGCCAGGTCGTCATACCCGAGGGTCGTGTACCGTCGTGTTCAAAAGGTCTTATACCGTCGTGTTCAAGGGTCGTGTACCTTCGTGTTGAAGGGTCGTGTACCGTCGTGTTCAAATGTCGTGTACCGTCGTGTTTAAAAGGTCGTGTACCGTCGTGTTCAAGTGGTCTCTCGAGTTGGAACCTCCACAACCGAAACACACAACGTAAGGTAAGGTAAGGTAAGGTAAGGTAAGACCTCCAAGGTAAGGCGAGGCCCCGCCTCTCCCCCACCAGTCCCTCGGCGCAGGCGTCGAGGCAACCCGCTTGACATTTTCGCTGAGGTCTTTCCGGGTGTCGTGTGTGAGTGTTGTGCGTTTTTTTTTTTTTTATGTATCTATACATCGTTTTCCGACAGTAACACGTACTTGGAAGGGGGGGGGGTGGTTGTTGTAACAGCCTTACCTAAGGGATCGTGGGAAGGTTGTGAAAGGGAGGGAGGCCTAAGCCAGGCAGGCGAATGCTGAATTTCCTGGAATTCGTAGGATTTCAGCTTTAGCAACATTGCTTGTTAAGGTGGCGATGTGGGGTGTTCACCTGTGGAGGAGCTCAGATAAAGTCCTTGTTACGTCGTGAAATGCAAAAAAGAAAAAAAAGATTCGTCACAAAATAGTTTTCATTTTTTTTTTCAAAATATTTATTCAGGACAGTTACTCGTGCACAGGGGAGATCCAGAGAAAAACGCCGATGAGTTAAGTAATTCAGTTCACCCTGAATATAAAGGAAGTGATTATAAATGTAAAGAGTTCTGTACTTTATCTTACCTTACCTTACCTTACGTGTACCTTGCGATGGTTTGGGAGGTCTTCTACCCCCACAGGTGGGTCTAGGACCTTACCTTACGCGTTCCTTACGATGGTGTGGGAGGTCTTCTACCCCCCCACACAATTCTTCCTCGGAGCCAGCTTATCGTGTTGTTCCACAGCTCAGTCTTCCTGTCGGAGGCCGCGTCCCGTAGACCTACATGCCTTCCACATTCTAACAGGTAGTCCATATTTGCATCCATTTGAGCGTGGCTCCCGTCAAGTTATACATGCATATATATATATATATATATATATATATATATATATATATATACATATGTCACATGCACGACGCAATAGAAGTCTGCTTGATACAACGCTGGCGTCGGTCGCCCGCCCGGCCATCTTCCAGAGTGGCGGTGGTGGGGGCGGACCCAGGAGGAACAGACCATCCGATCAGTCGCGCAGGATAATGTCAGATCGAGCTCTTGTGAACAGACGACCTCTCTCTCTCTCTCTCTCTCTCTCTCTCTCTCTCTCTCTCTCTCTCTCTCTCTCTCTCTCTCTCTCTCTCTCTCTCTCTCTAACAAAAAAAATCCCAAGGGCAGGCGGACGCCTCCGGGAGGTCGCTTAGCTGTATTCCAGATGAAAGGGCAGCGAAACGCTTGGAATATAATGCCCACATCCAGCAGAACGTCCAGTATGTTCAGTCATGGAAGTTGGTGTGTGTGTGTGTGTGTGTGTGTGTGTGTGTGTGTGTGTGTGTGTGTGTGCATGTGTGCGCGCGCTGGAAGCGGCGTTGGAGGGACTGACAGTGTGTGATAGATCATAGACCTTTTTTTTTTTTTTTGTATATGGCGCGGGGTGGGTTCCAGACCCAAGCCTAGCTAGCGGGTGGAGACGAGCTGCCCCATAGAACTCGACGGAAGGGTAAAGTTACCTGCCGCTCCACACGGCCTTGATCACCACCCCCCAACTACCTGGCAACGGTCTCAGGGCCAGGTCTTCCCTTCCCTCCCGCAGGTGTCGTGGGGGGCCTTGGACCCCCGGAACCGAAGTTGCGCACTTCGTCCTCTCTTCAGACCAGAGTTGCGCGCTCGAACCCTGGTGTCTCTTCGTGCGCTTTACAGACCAACTTACACACACACTTAAAACACACACACACAGAGAGACGGAGACATCCTGTTAATATAATTGGTGTGGGTTTTCCAGCGAGGGCATTGTTGAACAGGTTTTTTTTTCGTGTGTGTGTGTGTGTGTGTGTGTGTGTGTGTGTGTGTGTGTGTTTCTCCAGATTTATTCATTTCTTTTTTTTAAGGGGTTGTTCTCGGTTGGCCAGAGGGTATAGCAAGGCAAGTCGAGGGGTTTTCCTCGACACTTGAACACCTTGACACGATTTTGCTCCTCCGGGGACCTTCATAGTACGCCTGACACTACGTGATACACGAATTCGTAACGTATATCCGTAGTCGCTTTCGTGGACATCGTATTTTGACTCTCGTAGACCAGTTTCATCAGACGCGAAAGGTATGGCATGTTTCAAAAAATCGTTCTTATGTGTTCTGAAATAACATGTAGATTTTTTTTTTATATCTTCATATGAGATTTAACACCCGCTCATTGGAAATGGTTGATAGAATTAACAATGTGTGTGTTTTATAACAGAAAATACTTTTTGGTGTAACTCAGTATACAGTAGTGTAACTCAAATACTTCCTTGTGGAACACAAAATACCGTCGTTTGACTCGCAGTGTTACTCAGTGTTACTCAGTGTCAGTACATTGTAGCTCACAGTACAGTGTTACTGAAAGTAGAGTACGGTGTAACTCACAGTACAAAACAGTTTAACTCAAAGTCCAGTTTAATGTGACTCATGATACACATGGTGTGACTCATAGCACAGTACAGTGTATGGATCGCCAGGTTTTTCGTCTGTTATGTTCACATCCAGCAAGGACATCTTGGGTAACAAAGACATGGTTTTGTTTATGGCCGTAGATTTCGCGTCCTGCAAGGTCACCCGCGGGTGGAGCCCGGTGCGGAATTACGGTGTACGAAGGTTAGAGATGTGACGTTAAAGGTAATGTGTGACGCTTCAGTGGGGGCCTGGTGTCGTGTGTGACGTGACGCTGGGATGCGGAGGTAGGGCTGGAGGTGATGTGCAACGCTGGGGTGGAGGCTGGAGGTGAGATGTGACGGTGAGATGGGGGCTAGAGGTGGTGTGATGTGACGCTGGGATGGTGACGAGAGATGGTATGTGACGCGGGGATGGGGACTCAGATGATATGGTGGCAGTGGCGTTCTCTCGTGTTACTGAGCATCAGCCGAGCGTGGAGCGGAAGTTCTGCCCGAGGACCTGGTGGAAGGACTTCCTCCTCCTCCTCCTCCTGCTTCCTTCCCTTTACATGCCCCAGGACCAAGTGGATGGACTTCTTTCCTCCTCCTCCTCTTCCTCCTCCTGCTCCTCATGGTTCCGCGAAAGAACTTCCTCTCCCACCCTCCTTTCCCCACTCAGGAGCAAATGGAAGAACCTGCTCCTGCTCCTCCTCTTCCTTCCCTCCCCTTCCCCCTCCCCCAAGACCTGGGGACAATTTTGCAAGAGGCTTGGGGGTGGGGAGAAGGAGTGGGCCCACGGACGGGGGTAGACGAAGCTAGGTCACGGATGGAAAGCGTCAAGCAGCCGGACAAGCGAGCCCGATAGTCGAGTCAACAGATGGAGTGATGGACTGGGGCGAACGGCTGCAGCAGTGTTTGAGGTGCGTGCGTCGCATACCAACAGGTTCGTGGGTCAGGAATAGTAACAGTTTACTCCCGACAGCCAATTTTAAGTCGACTCGTCGGGCCTGGGACGTTTTAAGAGAGAGATATTTTGGGAGGGGATCATTAAGGTAAGGTAATGGTAAAGATGTGGGTGCGACGGGAGAAGATGCCCAGGGTGAGTACCTTGGGAGATGGATGGGGCTGTAGGAGACTGTTAAGGAAACGGAGAATCGAAGAGACGTTTCACCAAAGCTGAAAAAGTAAAGTATCGAGGAATGCTGGAGATGTGATGTGTGTGAGGTCTTTGTTAATGACAAAGGCGTGGAACACCTGCGTTGATGGTGCACACCTGTCGCCGGTGGACTGTGGACGGCGGAGATGACCTCCTGATGGGGGTTCACCTCCGCAGGTGGACATGATGAAGACTTGGGTGATTAGGGCCGGCTGGTGGGGAGGGGAGGGGGGATGTGTGGTCTCAGATAGGAGTAGGGAGGGGCTGGGAAAGACGAGGAAGGAAAAAAGAGGTTCTGATGTGTGCTTAGTGGAAGGGAGGGGAGAGGGGTTTAGGGGGCGTGTCCAGTGGGTAGGGATGGGTGGAGATGGAGATAGGATGGGGGGAAGATGGGTGGGCTGTTTGAAGAAGAATCAATTGCAAGATGAGACGGCAGGAGTTGGCAGGAACGGTATGGGTGGGTCGGAGGGACGCGGAGGTTGGGGTGGGAGGTAGTGGTGCTGATAGTTCACCCCCATCCTCATCCTCCTCCCCGTCCTTCGTGTAATGTTTTCACTCGCCCTCAAGGCTGACTGGTGCCGGTCAGGCAACACTGTGCTTCGTGTGTCTCCCCCTGGAAAATATTTGAGGGGGAGAGATTGGATTGTGGGTGAGGAGGTGGTTGGGGTTGGGGTCGGTAGCTGCGCCTTGTACCACATGTGCCAGGCTGTGACTTGTTCTTGATATACGCGTCCTTGCATAGTCATTGGTCCCGTTATCACTTACCTCCTCCGCTCGCTGCAGGAGGATTTGAAATGATCTCCCATTTGATCCAGGCGGATCGGACGGCACTCGCCCCGTGTGTGGGAAGGTCAGGTTATTCGGGGTGTGCTTGCTTGATGTACCCCCTCTTTCAGGTCCATGGAATCGTCTCCACACTCCCTACCTGACCTCTGGAAGACGCCCAACGAAGCCAGCCTTCCCCAGCTACGCGTTTTCTTCTGTGTTTCTTTTGGGATTGTGAGAAAGACAAGCCTTGTTCTCCTCGGGTGTGTATCGTCGGTGGGCATTGGCGAGGCGTCGTGAGGTACGGGTCCATAGCCACGGAAGATAACAGGTGGAGCCACGCTGGGTCATATATGGTCCGTCTGCGGCGTCTGGCCTAACGCCTTGTACGCAGCGGGTGGAGGGCGGACCACCCTCCTCTCCCTCACGGATACCACCACACCCCCTGACGAGCAGGTTGAGGACTCCCTTGATCACGTCCCCATCACCTGAACCCACCCACCAGTGGCGCTTCGTCCTCCCTCTCTTTCCCTCACCTTCGCTCACTCACCGCTGGATTCAGCCTCCCTTACTCTCCTTCCTCACCGCTGGCTTCACCCTCCCTTACTTCCCTCCCTCACCTCTGGCTTCACCCTCCCTTTTTTCTCCCCAGCCTTCGCCCACTCACCACTCTCCTCATCCTCCCTTGCCTTAAGGAACGTTTGCACCGTCTTCATCTTACCTACCTAAGCTCACGTACGCCCAGCCTGCCCCGCACCTCACTACACAGAGAGGGACCAGCGAGAAAGGGTGCAGAAAATGCAGATTCATCCCGGGCCCTTCTTACACCACTTACCAAGAGGCTCTCATCTCGCAGAACCCACCCACCTTCTCCGACCGACACCGGCAGCTCACACGGCAGTTTGGCAATAAACTGTCGACACACCCCAGTCACAGATACCTCCTTCCTCCTCCCCCCCAAGCACCACCACTCCTCCACCAATCAGATCTCTTACAGACATGTATAAGAACAGTCCTACACATACCGTTGTGTGAATTTTGAAGACAGTCTGTGAACAAGTGCGTAGCTGTGCAAGTGAACAGCTCAGTTTAGTGTTAGGCTGTGGGATATATCAACTACTACTGGATTACTGTAATTATTAATCACTTAATGTTTATTCAAGCTCATAATGTATAGACCATGTTGTTTACTCTGTAAACATCCCTTTATATCTGCCATCCTGTCCCTCAAGATGTACCTCAGCCATTTGCTCATCCGAAGTGTGGAAATATCCAGCTCATCCTAATATTAATCTCATACATGATTAGTTAACAATGTAACTATCATGACCTCCCAGTTCTTTAATACCCCATCCGACTGACTGCCTTAGATCCGTGCCGTGTATCCCACACTCAGAACTCTGGGCTCATTCATCAGGCCAAACCTGACCCCCCCCCCCCCCCCCATCCTCGTATAACCAGGCGCTCTCAGCTTGTTTGACTTCGCCGTGGTCTCGTAGGGGAAGATGGATAGATAACGGCTCTAAGAAAAGAGTTGGGTGGTGGTGGGGGAGAGAGGGATTCCTCCTCATTCGAGCTGGTGCTGTGGACGGGATGTTGAAGGAGGGCTTTTTTACACGTCGTAGGATATCATTGTTCTTTGCGCTCATTCACTCGCACCCCTCCGCCACCGCATCATACGTGATTAAACATTGAATGTGTCTAGTTCTCGTGACCGTGGGGTGTTTCCGGGAGAGGCGGAAGAAGACCCGCCCTCCCCACTACCAGAAGGGATTGTGTGTGGTACAGGCCCGCCCGCGAGCGAAGAGCAGAAGGGCGTTGGTGATGGAAATCGTCTGGCGAAGGCCCGTTACTGGAACGTCTCGTTGAAGCTCTCGTTTTCTTCATGACGACACCGCGACACCGCCGCCGCCGCCGTCGAAACGCCCTCAACGCTGCGGAAATCTCCTCCTCTCCCTCCCCTTCCCACCCCATCCCTCCACCACCCCCCACCCACAAGGCATTGCCGGACCCCGGAGCAGCGGAGATGACATGTCTGATACGCGATGAAAAAGAAATGTTCCCTAGAGGAACTGACGAGTTAGGAGATGCGATGAAAAGTTCCCGTCATTCCCGGCGCGCTGTTGTGGCGAGGAAATGGCATATATTGGTCCCTTTGAACCAGGTATACTGAGGATTTGATCTGTGGTTATCTTATTGTAGACTAAAGTTAAACCTGCGGAATTTCGCTCCGGTCTGCGTAAACCCATTTAGATTCAGCTGTTGGGAGAGTTTCCCCCAAAGATAGCACAAGTTGTGTAGCGCGTCCCTGAATCTGATCGTACTACACCTTACGTTGGCTTCGGAGGTCTTACACCCACACAGCTGGGTGTGGGACCATACCTAACCTTACGATGGCTTCGCAGGTCTTCTTCCGCCCATAGCTCCGTCTTTGACCAAGCTGCCTTGTTGTTCCTTTGCTCATTCAGTCCCTTTAGGGTCACGGAAAAAAAAAAAATTCATGGAGCCTAAATAATGTCATATTCGAGTGATATGTCTTTGGATATGTATGAATATGTGAGGTGTTGCGTACCTGTCTTTCGCCATAGAGATCTGTATGGTCAAGTACACCCGCCCCCTCCGTCCCGCCCCACCACAGCTCCTCGTAGGAACATATCCAGTGTGTTGGACGGTCTTGTGGGCAGAGAGACATCCTGAATGACAAGGAGAAGGGAAACTCCTGGCTGTAAGGCGTCACGCGGGAGCGGCAGGTGTGGCGGCGTGTGTGGGCATACCGCCTCTAGATGGCAGCAGGAGGCAAGATGATGAGGATTGTGGGGAGGGAGGGGAGGAGGAGGAGGAGGGAGGGGGATTCAGGAGATATGGACAGGAGCCAGCAACAACAACCCTTCCTTTTTTTTTTTAAGTCTCTCTCTCTCTCTCTCTCTCTCTCTCTCTCTCTCTCTCTCTCTCTCTCTCTCTCTCTCTCTCTCTCTCTCTCTCTCTCTCTCTCTCTCTCTCTCATCCGGCGCGGAGTCCGCGACGTTGGTTGGTCCGGTTTATTTTAGCTTGTATGGGGAGTAGCGAAGGGGGGGGGGGTGTAAATGTGTGGGGTCCCTATTGATACCCAAATTGCGGTTTCTCTAACGCCTCAAACCCCCCATGTTACCGTACGGTATGTACAAAGGGGGGAGAGGGAGGAACGGCGCCTTAGAGTGGCTATGGTAACATGGACGCCAGGTGCCTTACTCTACGTTCGCGAACTGCTACCCACCTCCCTTCCCCTTAGACAGATCCTGGACACAGCCGACAGCATGGCTGTCGGGTATAGCGCAGCGGCGTTCCGTCGTGCTCTGACCCTACACCACTACAGGTGGGTGTTGTCGTAAGTTGTGCGTGGTGAGTCTTATCCTCCCCGTGTGTTCGCTCCTTTGCACCGTCGCCTTGACTACGTCGTCCCCACCACCACCTCCTCCTCCACCACCAGGAGAGCTACGGCCGGGCCTTCGGCGTTGGCGCTTACGACGCCAGCGGGAAGTGGCGGGAGAAGCCACGTCCATGCGAAGAGGACATTTAGGCAACCCTGAGACCTAGGTGACTTGAAGGTGTGGGGATTAAGGATAAAATGAGGGCCTTTTAAAAGGATCTGAAAAACAGAGAAATGTTACAGAGAATCGTTTGAAAATAGGCCATTTAAGAGGTTCCGATGATCAGAAATAATCTTAGTACAGAATTAGTCCTTTTAAAAGGCTCTGGTAATCAGATAAACCGTATGTAGAATATTAGTATTAAATCAGGCCTTTTTAAAAGGCCGTGAAAATCAGAGAAACTATATACAAAATCTTCGTTCAGATTTAGGCCTATATATATATATATATATATATATATATATATATATATATATATATATATATATATATATATATATATATAATTACATGTATGTTAATTTTTCATGTTATTCCACTGTATTTGAATTTGAATTTGAATAGCGTAGATGCGCTAAGGTGTGTACTAGTTCATCATTCTCTCTCTCTCTCTCTCTCTCTCTCTCTCTCTCTCTCTCTCTCTCTCTCTCTCTCTCTCTCTCTCTCTCTGGGAAAACTTGTTTACGGAGGTTTACGGAGGCCGGACAGGGCCATTCGGAAGTGGGTTTGTCGGCGACCCTGTGTGTGGCTGCGGATACGGGGTGACGTGTCAGCGCTTGTGTTGACTTGTGCGTTGAAGGGAGCGGCACTTAGCGCTGGTGTCAGGATGCGATGAGGGGCCAGTGTTGATAGATTACGACGACGGAGAGATCCGGCAGGTTAGCGATACAGAAGAGTGCGTCAGGACCTTCCAACTCAAGCTGTAAACGGAGGCGCGTTAGAAGACAAGGCTTCGTATGACTTTTCCTAACTCAGCCGCACACGGGAACATGTTAGGAGGAAGCGTTAGGACTTTCTAACACAGGCGGTAAACAGCGTCATGTTGGTATTAGGTCGTGTGAATTTAGGTAATAAGCCTTTCTAACCCGGCGCTAAAACAGGGCACTGCTAAAAAGATTCACTCGGTGAATTTTACCTCTCGATGGTGTATCAGTGATTTGTGTGGAAACTTGAATATTCGATAGAATTATGATTGACCCTGTGTTCTGTAGTTGGCTTGACGGTAGAGTAGACATCTAGGAACCATCGTAAGGTATACGTAATGTGGGGTAAGGTCCCAGACCCAGCTGTGGGATGGGATGTATAAGACCTCCGAAATCATCGTCAGGTACACGTAAAGTAAACAGTCATGTTATATAGCCGCTGTAGATGTCTGAGTGTTCCTTTTAGACGGGATCTCTGATTATAGGTAATTATACTATCTGAAAGAGCAGTTGGAATATATATATATATGATTTTTACATGCTGACTTTTTATTGTTTCTTTTTTTTTTCTTACAAGGTAAAGCGTCATAAATTGTAGTTGATAGCTGAGATGTAGCTAGGGGGGTTGGGTTCTCAGGAGATTCGAACTAGTGTATTTTACGAACTCTCTCTCTCTCTCTCTCTCTCTCTCTCTCTCTCTCTCTCTCTCTCTCTCTCTCTCTCTCTCTCTCTCTCTCTCTCTCTCTCGTCGTTCTTCTCCTCCCTGCCGTCAAACAGCTCCTCTAAGTCAGAGGGGTGGGTTAGGGTGAGAGGTGGGTGGGTGAGGGAGGGGCTATGTGGTCGTGCGGGAGGCGTGGTGGTGTGTGAGGTGTTGCCGCGGAGGAACGAGTTCCGTGGCAAACCACGCCTTATCCATGTCGTGAAACGCGTTAGACGTGCGGAGACAACACGTGTACACACCCGCCAAGGTTTCTTTTCGTCGTGTGTGTGTGTGTGTGTGTGTGTGTGTGTGTGTGTGTGTGTGTGCTTCGAGGGATTTCATCTCCGCCCGCTTTCTTCTGCGGTGTCAATAGTTCTGCGTCATGGTCGGGTGGTTGGTTATTTGGGCTCAAGGGGGGCGCGCGGGGGATGGGAGGGGAGGCATATCATGTTAGCGGCAGGCGGGTGTGTTATTGAAGGCCATCAACACCAAGAGATATATATCTAACTACCAGTCGATCAGTCCATCAACGTCAAGAGATATGTATACCAGCCATTCGAAATGTCTGCAACACTTTAATGACCTGTGGTCCCCGCCGTAACCGGTGGACGTGGCCGACTTCCTGAGTGCTGAAGGAGCCGCAGAAGGTTAGAAGACTTGGATGACCGGGAATTCGTAAGTGTAAGGAGGTCGTCGGGCCACCTGCGTCATCTTTTTGACAGCGGCGTCGGTAGTCGCTGGCTGACGCGGTCGTCAGCGAGGACGCAGAGGGAGGACGCAGAGGACAGATAACCAGGAGACCTGATGGTTCATGAGGAAGGATATCTGTTGAAAACCAGGCTTAATATAGCAGTAGAAAAAAAGGGTAGTAGAGTAGAAGGCAGCTCCACTCCCACAAGCGACCCTGTTATCACCGACCTCTCCTGGTATGCACCTCTGAGAAAGCTTAGAATGTAATTACATTCGTCTCTTCTAAGCAGATAGTTATGCTAGTATACAGAGAGAAGTTCCACGGGATGGCTCCCCTTCCAGGAATAGACGTGATTTCAAAAGGAGACCGAACAACGTCACTTTCTCTTTGCCCCACAAAACACATAACCCCTTTGCCTACAGTACCTCGGGACTCGAGAGATACAGGATCAGCAGGTGTGGTGCTTTTGCTGCTTACGTCCACAGCAACATCCCTGCGCTGCAGGACAGCGCCCAGACTGCCCCTCATTCATTACATTGCCCAGTGTCTCATCCCACTATCCTCCTCCGTCTTGAGCCTACCCATCTACTCGAATCTTTACGCACATTCACGTCAGTGTCTCTTTCGTGCGTGATCTTTTAGATGTATCTAATCATTCCCTCAGTTTTTGTTAAGGTGTATGTGTCAGTAAAACCCACCCTCCCTCTCTTGATGTCCCCCGTGTCGCATACATAATGCCTTCTCGTTGGCATATTGGGTGTGCGTTGCGATGCCCGATACATTACCCGATCGTATTGCTGTTATCGAAGATTAATTTTTTTTCCACGATTAGTAAACGTCAGAGGAAAATAATGGAGCGTCACCATGCCTCGACTCGTGACGAGCGCCTGTAAGCCCCCTGAGGGGCAGCTACAAGCATCAGCAGCTTTGGTCACCATCAGAGATCATGATGGGGAGAAACCCCTGTACATTTATTTATTTATTTATTTATTTATTTTTAGATAGCTTTAAGAGAATCCGCTAGGTGATTGACTAGGGAATTCCGCTTGGTGATTGACCAGGTACGAATTGATCATTGGCATGGCTTCCTGCAAGACATCAGTGCCCATAAACACACAAACACGTACCGAAACCTGGGTATGGAAGGACATCAACGGAGTAACCGCTGAGAAAGCGCCTCCCATACATCACAACCCAATGGAGTGCGCTTATTAGTCTTGCATAGCTTAGTGCTCTGCGCAGCCACAAGTCGACGACACTGCCCTCTGTATGTTCAGGGCTGGGATTTGCCCACTAAGACTGCCTTTACCGGAGGCTTTAACACAGAGATAGTCTGCTCGCGAGTAAGTGGAGACGGATAACAACATCCCATGTCATGTCTGAAGAGCAGAGGCACGTGCACTCAGATGCAGGGCCGGCGACTGCACTCAGGGGATGATGGTGTCACCTCTGAGTGAGTGAGGGGGAATCCATCGCTCAGGTAGATCGGATATAGTACCTGTGGAGAGATGGCCTTCAGCGAATCTCCTCCTTTTCACTTTAGGAACTCCACATGGCCTTGCTCGTGTTAGTTGCCTTGGCTTGTTTGTGTGTTCTCATGGCTTCTTTGTGTGCTTCCATGTTTTGTCATTGTCTCCTGATGGCTTGTTTGCATGTGTTCATTGCGTACGTGTCAAGCGGTGTACTCCACTTCTTGTGTTACGCAGATTTCGCGAGGAAGGCGTTTTAACCCGTGTGGTCTGGGGAGTTGTTGCACATGATGTACCTGTCCACCTGTATGATGACGTTCAGTTCTCCTCTTATCGTAAGTTCAGTCCTTCTCCAAGGGGGGTTATTAGGTCTCCCCCTTGGTGTTCATCACAGTATCGCAGTAGACATCAACTGCAACGGGGATAGCACAGTCTACAGACGGTGTCTAGGATCCGTAGAGCCGTATTATGTGGTGTAGACGTCGAATGTTTACACTCAAACCAGCAGTGACTTAAAAGTAATATGGTATCGGGAGAGAAATCGCGGTGTCGGAGCCAAGGCCGTCCTACCCAAGTCATACCATCGCGCTCAAAGGTCACACTGGGAAAGTAGTATCTGCAGTGGGTGGTGAAAATTCAGCCCACGAACCGGAGCCGCAAACAGCTTGATCGATCAGAAGGGCATAGTTGTGGGTCATCATTGGTCAGGTCGCTACGAGACGTGTGTTGAACACTCCTTTTTGTTCCAGAGAGGAGAGTGGCGAAAAGAGGACAGTGTCCCCATCTGTACAGCAGAGGACCTCCTCCTTGTGTTGTGGCATCTCTCGGGTGTTGCATCTACAGCTGTCGTGCGCCCTGTGGGCTCTCAAGATCCCCGCCAGCGCCCTGTCTACATCATCATGTGGGTCAAGGTCGCGTCGCGCATTATCGCAAGTTGCTTGGCTGGTGTAGATGTTTCGTCCTCCGTACTGCTCCCTGATCTCTTTTTGCTGTCCTGTGGTAGGTGGACGAGTTGATGGTAATGATTCCACCTTATTTGAACAGTGCGAGAGGTTAGGGCAGTGTTGTGTAAGGGGTGAAGAATAATATCACCCAGGGTGTGTGGGATGAATAACATTTTAGACCGATGGGGGTGAATTTTATGGGGTGACAGGCATCACGACGCCTCCTTTGTGTTGTATGGAGTGAACTTCCTTCGCCTTGGGAGTGTCTCATTGTGGGGGTGAAGAGAGCACCACGGTCCTCGCAGAAGCAGAGGAGTGTGTGGGGTGGGTGGGTTGGTCTGAGGGAGTTAATCAGTGAGCTGCTGTGGACGGGATCACGGGAGGGTGATGGATTGTGTTGAAGTGTTTGTGTGTGTGTGTGTGTGTGTGTGTGTGTGTGTGTGGGTGGGTGGGTGAGATGCTGCTTGTGTGTGGGAGAAGGAGGAAGGGAGGTGGGGAGGAGAGAGAGGACAGAGGAAAGAGTGTGTTTCTGTCTGTGTGGGTGAGGGGAGGGGGAGATCGCCTTCTCCTCCTCCTCCTCCTCTGCCACTACCAGCGTAGGAAAATCATTTCCTGTCTCGATAACTGTTGGGCTATCCTCTCTCTCTCTCTCTCTCTCTCTCTCTCTCTCTCTCTCTCTCTCTCTCTCTCTCTCTCTCTCTCTCTCTCTCTCTCTCTCTCTATGAGGGCCGTGCCGCCGTGCTGAGGCGGTGGGCCCGCTCTTGCTTCGGCATAATGTGCACGGGACCGACCAGCTGTACTGCTTAATGCCCGGCGTGTGGTACTGTGCAGCATGCAGCATTAAACAGCCCGGTGGACCAAGCCTTCGCATGGGGGACCCGTCGGTGGCAGAGGGGTGAACCCTGGGGAGAGGAGGGAAGGAGGATTAATGGTGGCGATAGTGTTGGAGGGAGTGGTACCGGTACTTGCTTATTCTTGTTGTTGGAGATTGTAGTTTCAGTGGTGTCGGTGGAGGGATCAGTGTTGGCGTTAGTGTTGGAGTGAGTGCCTCTGGTGCTGGCCAATTATATTTTTTTTCTGCTGTTGGAGACTTTGGTGGTGGTGGTAGTAGTAGTGGTTTCGATGCTGTCGGTTCAGAGGTGGTGGTGGTGGTGGGGAAGGGAGATTAGGGGGGAGGATGACGTCACATCAGCGTATCAGGTGACACTCGTTATCAGTGCTTACTTAGTGATAGTGTTGGGGGGGGGGGGGTGAGATGAATTGGCGTAGTCACCACCACCACCATCACCACCATTGTCCAGTCCCCCCTCCACACACACACACACACACACACACACACACACACACACACACACACACACACACACACACACACACACTTATTCCTCCTCCTCCTCCTCCTCTTCATTTTCATCTTCTTTCCCCCTCCCCTCCTCCAACTCCTCCTCCTCTCCCCTCTCCCCCCCTTCAAGCGCGAGTGTTACTTTTCTGTGTGTGTGTGTGTGTGTGTGTGTGTGTGTGTGTGTGTGGGAGGGAGGAGGCGTGGTAGGCCGCTGGTCCCTTTCCCCAGGGGGGATAAAAGCGGTGATCCCTCATCCCCGATTTAGTATTACCATATTATCGCGGGCTGTCTGGCGACGGTGCCGATAGACAGGGCCATCGGTGGATAGATGGGATAGTAACCGTCTCTGCTAGTGGCCTGGTGGAGGGAAGGTGGATAGTCTGTGGGGCGTGGAGGATGGCGAACGGCCCCCCCATACCGGGTAGACCATGGTGTAGTTTACCTCCCCATGCAGCCCTAATCTTTTATCTCCCCGCGCTACAACGTTGGCTTCCCGACAGCAAAGGCCCTGAGCTCCCCTTAACATAGCTCCCCCACAGCATAGCCTAGCTCACTGCAGCGTGATGTTGACCCTCGTAACACAGCTGAATCCTCTTATCATAGGTGAGCGTCCCACAGCACAAACTCCCCTCGACCCGGTTGCTGCGCTCCATGCGTAGCCGTAGTACTCCCGCATCGTAGCATGTAATCTCCCCCGCATCCTAGCTTTTGAACTCCCCGCATCCTAGCATTTAAACTCCCCCTCCCCCCCCCGCATCCTAGCATTTACCTCCCCGCAGGTGCCAGTGTCCTGCAGCATAGCTGAGATTCCCGCGGCGCATAGCGCGCGTGGCGTAGCATTAACTGCCCCAGTGCCGGAGCCTTAACTCCCCAGGGGTGTAGCTTAGTCACGGCTCTCGCTAGCCCTGCCGTCTGCCCTCCCTTTCCCCCCTCCCTCCCTCCCCCATCAGTCGCCTTCTCCCTTCTCCCCCCCCCTCCTTGACCTCTAAGCTGTTACTGCTACTCTCCCCTCGCCCTGCCCTTGCCCTCTCCCTTCTTCTCTCCCTCCCACACCACTCCACCCTCCCTGAAATCACCTCTCTCCCCATTGCAATCCTAATTTCTTTTTTGTGTGTGTGTATAAAATTATTACAATTTAGTTCTGATAGTAAATGCCACCTGGTGAGGTATTGGGAACCCACCTGACGGAGGGGTACGGATCGCGGACTCAAAAACAGCCCGATTGATCTGAACAGAGGATCTGGGTCCTAGAACATATCAATGAGGGGGGGATGAGGACACGCCTCTCAGAATCGGCGTACTGTACATGCGTGATTAACATAACTATTTGTGGTGTATTTTAATGTCATCGAAGTGATTAGTTAGTTCTTCGTTGTATTCGTACCCTTTTGGCTGTGCGAGGTTCATGTATTCCGCTTGACCTAGCACCTGGCACTCCTAGAGGGGTGTGCTGAGGCCTGGGGCCAGCTGGACATCTGGAAGTCTCCCTCTCTCGTTCTTTTTGATTTGGCGTGTCAGCGTTGGCCTGTTCGGTGCGCTTGTGTTGCTTTCCACGCGCGTTCAAAAGCAAGAGTTCTTGCTGGAGGGCCGGGGCAAGGGGCCACGGCATGTGCTCTGGATGTTTTAATGTTGCCGGAGCGATTGCTTGCGTCCACGGCAAGGAGGAGAGAGAAGAAGGGTCATTAAAGAAGTATTTTAATTGAAGGAGCCGTAGGGAGTAGTAGGAGGAGGAGGGGAGGAGCAGGCTGTTGAAGACGACCTGTTTGCTTTTTTGAGAATGCTACAGGTCTGCTTAAAGGTGTCCGATTGTCCCGTCGTATCCCCGGATGATGGATGGGGCTGTCTCATCACAAATCCCAGATGATGGGCTGTCCCATCATGTCCCTGTAGGACGGAATGTCTCATCACATCCCCAGATGATGGGTTGTCCCATCACATCCCTGGTTAGTGGAATATCCCCATCACATCCCTGAATGGTGTGGGGGGAAAACGTAACTGCTTTGACCTTCAGGTGGGTATCAAGGATTTCAGCCCTAGACCACAGTTGTTTGAACAACATGGCTCACGTTAGGTGTGTGTGTGTGTGTGTGTGTGTGTGTGTGTGTGTGTGTGTGTGTGTGTGTGTGTGGCTGTACACTGCTGGCCTGTGTACCATCAGGAGCACCCACCCTTGTTGCACCTCGGCCATCAAGAGGTAGAGGGTAGGGTTCAGGGGAGAGGCTAGGGCCTTCCGACCCTCCCCCCTTTGTTTTTTTCTCTCTAATATGGTGAAGGCTCTGCTAAAATCTCGGGATGGGTGTCGAGACCTTATTAAAAAGAAGGAAGAGACGAAAATGAAAGGGGGAGGAGAATATAAGAGTTCTGGAAGAAGGAAGAGACGAAAATGAAAGGGGGAGGAGAATATAAGAGTTCTGGAAGAAGGAAGAGACGAAAATGAAAGATTTCTTTATTTTCTTGAAAGAGGAGAAAGAAGACTGCTGGGAGTTGTTTTGGGGGGAGGAAGGAAGTGTTCAACGAAGAAAAAAAAAAGAGATCCCTGGCCTCGTCGTCTTGCATTGGTCACCACCACGACCGTCGCCGCTGAGGCACACAGGTGCTGGCCTTCCTTCTGCAGGACCTGCGGCGCACGCTAGGAGTCGAGGTCGGCCGTCCGTCACTCGAGGTCATACTCATTTGTCACATCCGGTAAGCCATGTTCCGGTGTGTGTGTGTGTGTGTGTGTGTGTGTGTGTGTGTGTGTGTGTGTGTGTGGCAGGGCAGGGTCGCCCTTAGCCTCGGCCGTGCCTCCTTGCAAGGGACGGTAATACGATGGAAAACGTGATGCATTTCAGAGTTAGGAGTTTTAAGTTGATGAATTCGTGTGATGTATCATTGTCAAAACTTAAGCACCAGGTTTCAGGTGGCGTCACTGATAAAATGATTTATCCAGTCATCATACGTGGAACAATGTGTTATTGTGCTTTAGTCTACACAAAAGTGTATTTGACTCATTAAAGTCGGTATAGAATGGTATAGAAGCCGAGGGAGGTAGAGGACAGAGCATAGAATATAGCTGACTCCAGTTTCTTTAATCCCAATACTGGTGATGCCTGAAAGCATGTGGGGGAAGACTGTATGTTACATGTTAGTAATAGACACTGTAATACTTTGGTGGAGGTTGGGATCACCCTCCTGTAACACAGGTGGAAATTACAGTCGGCACAGGCGAACGAGGGTAATAGATGTTGACCAACCAGCCAATTGAGACTGGTTCCTCTCCGGCCTAACATTTTGAAACTGTTCTTGTAGAGACTCATCTCTAACTTCATGGGACCCATCTCTAACTTCATGGGTAACTTCATGGGTCCCATCTCTAACTTCATGGGCCCCATCTTTAACTTCATGGGTCCCATCTCTAACTTCATGGGCCCCATCTCTAACTTCACGGGACCCATCTTTAACTTCATGGGCCCCATCTCTAACTTCATGGGACCCATCTTTAACTTCATGGGTCCCATCTCTAACTTCTTGGGTCCCATTTCTAACTTCGTGGTTCCTTTTCAAGGTTAATTTTCGCTTGATACAGTCTTCAGGGATCCTTCTCTGCAGACATTTTGGTGTTGTTGGATGCAGAGGCCAAGTTGCAAGTCATATTTCCCTCAGAGAGTAAGAACATTTCTAGGAGAAGTGATGGAGCCAGTGCTTGGCCAGAGACCGCCAGAAATGAGATCTCGTCCTCACACTGGGTTGGGTGATGGATTTCCCGTTGTGCAACAGATGGAGGTGCTTGGATGAGTCGTGGGACCGATATATTTCAAGATGATCTCATTACCATTAACTGAGGTGAAGTTAAAGATCAAAATACTTCTGTCTTCTCAGCAGTTAACCTTGCAGTAGGGCAGGATTGCCTCTTCTTGTACTGTACCTGTTTGCCTTGGGTATCTAGTTACCATAATAGAGAACGACACTGCTGCTTTGTCCCAGACCCAAGTATTGTGGGTAGAAGACCTCCCAAACCATCGGAAGGTATCCGTAGGGTAAGGTTAGGTCTCAGACCCAGCTGTGAGGGGTGGAGGACCTCAGAAACCATCTTAAGGTATACGTAAGGTAACGTAAGGTCCCAGACCCATCTGTGGGAGTAGAAGACCTCAAAACGATCGTAAAGTATACGTAAGGTAAGGTAAGGTATGTCTATGTTACCTCAGAGAGGCATTCACCTATATTAAACAAACAGGACATATTTGGGGGAGGGACGCAGGTTGTAGCCAGTGGTCGTGTGTGTGTTTGTGTGTATGTGTGTGTGTGTGTGTGGCAGTGTGGAGGAGCAGGGCGGCGGTGGTGGTGGTGTTGGTGACGCGTGAGGTCAACCTGGGAACGCCAGAGGTCAGCTGGGCCCACCCTCCCCACCCAGCCAGAGCTCACCCCGACCTGCCAACTCCCCTCCTCCTCCTCCTCCTCCTCCTCCTCCTCCTGCTTTCCTTCTGCCCGGCATGACAGGAATCTTGGGGAGGAAGGAGGGAGGTTGGGGGGTGGTGGTAGTTGAGGGCAAAGGGAGGAGGAGTGGGTGCGGTGGGGGGGGGGGTGATGGGGGAGAGGAGAGAGCATCACCTTCCCCTGGGAGTTCCGGGGGGCGGCTGCAGCTGCACCACTACCACCACCACCACGCTACAACCCCTCCTCTTCCTCCACCTCCCTCACTCGCTCACTCTACTCGCTTTACTCTCCACCGGCGATACCTGCCTGTGATTTCGAGAGTACAGTCGGTGTCGCGTTAGGTCTCGGTGTAGGAGACGAGGACGAGACTGATCTCTCCATTAAGACCTTCTTAGCCGCGAGAAATAATGGAAAAGGGGGGGGGGGGGAGGTCGTATCGTACCGATTTGTGTTTCGTCGCACGGCGTGTCCTGTCAAACCGAACGGTGGTCGCATCGAAGTGTTGGACGAATGTGCCTAAGCTAGGCGGAGGGGAGGAGGGGAGCGTTGCTGAAGCGGAGTAGTGTGGTGGGTTGCGGTACTGTGGCAGGAGGAGGAGGAGGACGTCAGTGCGGCGGTCACTTCCCGGGAGCGAATTGCATCTCCACATTTCCTGCCGCGGGTGATGACTGGTGGTGTCCCTGCCGGAGGAGGAGGTGGAGGTGGCGGCCTCACTGGCCATAGCGTTATAAACAGAGCAATAAATCAGGCGATAATCCCAGTGGTGGCGGAGAGAGAGGGAGGGAGGGAGGGAAGGGGAGGGGGAGAGAGTGTGTGTGTGTGTGTGTGACCATAGAGGGAGGAGGAGGAGGAGGAGGAGGTAGGTGCTAGCCCCCCGGTGTCGAGTACTGGGGGTGCGGACAAAGAGAGGGCAAGCTTGACAAGCCGCCGCCGTGATGGTTGGAGCTACTGGTGCCTCCGCCTCGTCCGTCCTCCTGGCGAGCAGTCACCAGTGCGGCCACTTGTCAGCTGTTGCCTCACCATCCATCAACTCTTCTCCACCCCCCCTACCCCCTCCCCCTTTCCCCCTTCCCTCGCCTCCGCAACATCGATGCTGTGACCCGTCGCGGCACCTTTGTCTGGCCACCTGTGTCGCGTCCCGCACGACCTAACAGCACATGATGCCCGGCCCCATCTGGGGGTCCTATATGGCTCTTCTGCCCTTGTTGAGCTTCCCTATCCTGTCTCCTCTCCTCCCTGTCCCTCCCCCCCTCCTCTCCCTCCTTTCATCCTCCCTGTCCCTCCCCCCTCCCTCCTTTCCTCCCTCCCTCCCCCTGTCGGCTTCTGAGGGCTCTACACAGAGAGCAGGTCCTCGGTAGCGACTTGATTGTACACCCTACGCGCGATGCCCTCCCTCTTCTGGCGTTCTCCTACCCCGTCGTCGCCTTCAGTAGGAGCCACTCGCCTCGTGGTAGGGGCCTTTGGAAGGAACGGTTCTGCGAGCCAGCAACCGCTCTTAAAAGCCGGGGTATTAAGGCGAGTGTGTGGAGCTGCCTCTCGGAGTGGTGTTTTCACGTAAGGAGAGAAGGGTGTCTTCATGTCAGGAGTTGGGGTAAGGCTAGGGCTTGGGGTTTGGGGGGGTGCGAAGAGCGGTGCAGCATAGCGAGGATGAGGAGAACCTCTCCACAGCGGCAGTCACTGCCACGCCGATCAGCCCTGCCTTTGGAAGATGCTGCCTGCCTGAATTCTCGTGTATCCGTCGCAGCCTGGGTGATCAAGTGCACTTTATATCCTTGAGAGGACGGTACGACCCCTGGGCCTGATGGCCTGGCCTCTCACCCGACGCTTAAAGGTCAAGCCATCATACCCCAAGGGTCGTACCGTTCTTTTCAAAGGTCTTACCTTCCTGCTCGAGGGTTTGTATCGCCCCGCTCAAGGGTCGTACCATCGTGCTCAGAGGGGTATCAGAGGAACTTTTTAAGGCCCTGTTTCGAAAACTTGGGATGAGGTCCTCCGTTTCTCATACTCGCTTGCATCGCGTTGAAAACTTTCAGAGCTCCGGGTTCTCACAGCTGTATTAGAGCCCCTAGTATCATCAGATCCACCTGTCTTCCTTGGCTTTAGATGTTGTACCTCGCCACGTCCTCACTCCAGCACGGAATTATCCCCAAACTACAGAACAAGGACTTGACCTTCTCCCCCCACCTACCTACCTACCTACCTCGTCTCATCTGTATATCTATTTACCCTCTTGGATAATTGGCTGGTCGGAAATTCCGTATCTTTTCTTCTTCCCCCCGGCAAGTGAGGTAGAAGTTCTGTTGATTAACCACGACCAGGAAACGTCCCATGTAGTCTCCGTTGTCTCGCCTTAATTTGGCCTCTGATTATGACGGCGACGGGACAGGGCAATCATCTGACCAGGAAGCATCGCGACCACAGTTTTTACCATGGCTCCTCCTCCTCCCCCCTTCCACGCCGTTGCTGTAAACGGGTCTGGGGGGGACCATCTTATCATTTCCGCGTCGCGATAGAATGCCCTCTTAGTTATCTCTGATGGTGAGGTCACCTGCCATTTATCTCTCTCGGAGCGTAACACTTCTATTTTTTTCTCTCTTTTTCTCTCTTTCTCTTTAACCCCATCAGATAAAGTCATCTGGTCTCCTGTCGTCCACCACGGGCATTCCCAGGTCTTGACGCTTGCTTTGTCTCCGGCGTTCGATTCCTCGAGTGAACCGGATTCGTCAACTGTGTTCTGAGGTTCCTTTTTGTCCCTGATCCTGACTAATGTCACCTTGGAATGGCTTATCAGGACCCTGGGCTGTCACGATGAGTGCGTTGTGGTGCCGAGTTGTGGCTGTGTTTGAGGGGTTTTGCTGGCTCCTGCGTCTGTCTTTGCGACGTCGCGGGAAAAGAGGTTGGCTCGGACCCGTGTGTGTGTGGGTTTGGGAGAGGGTTAGGAGTGTTGGATGGATGGAATGGGAGGCAGAGGGGAGGGTAGGATGGATGGAATAGGAGTAGGGCCGGAGTGTCGGATACCAGAGTTAGAAGGGAGAAAGGGTCGAGGCTTTGGGAAGGGTCTCGTATGTGGCGAAATCCTCCGGAGGGGCAGTGTCTTTGGAGGATTATGTGTGTGGGGGGTGATGGAGGAAAACTTAAAGGGAGTGGAACCCCCGTTGAAGTAGTAGGTATGGTGTGTGTGTGTGTGTGTGTGTGTGTGTGTGTGTGTGTGTGTGTGTGTGTGTGTGTGCGCGCGCCAGGACCCGCTGTGGAGATCACCTGTGAACTGGCTGCCGTCAGGTCATGGGCGGGCGGGAGTCGAGGGCGTGGTTATTGTGTGTGTGTGGGGGTGGGGGTGCGGGGTGTGGACGTAACCCCATGGATGGATACGGTGGGGTGGGGCCGCCTGCATCTTTGGGTCGCACCAAAGACCTACAGAAGGAACCACTGCAGTTAAATAAGGGCCTCAAGTAGGTTTTCTCTTTGCGTCACTACCTTGTACCCTGTGCGTAGTGACAGTGAGTGCAGTGAAATCCCCGTTGCAGTGACATCGGGCTTCACACTATTCGCGCTTGTGATTTCCATCAGGTTCACAGGGTAGCAGTTACGGCAGTGATGATAACGACTGTTAGAGTTTCTGACCCACTTGCTGCATTCACTGCATCCTGCTGTGCTTGCGACAACCAGCATTGCTGTGTTCACTGCTGTGTTTGCACCAGGTGCATGAAAAGAGGCTCGGTTGACGGCGAGAAGCGCTGATAGGCGTTTACGTTGACGCGGGGGTGGGGGGTTAGGGGAGTTGAAGGGGAGATGCGTCTTAGTTGACGAAATCCAACCCCATGGTTGATCAGACTGTATCATGGTTGATGGGAAGTGAAGATTGTGGTTGAAGAGGCATCGCGGTAAACAGGTGGAGGAGAAAGGAGGAGGAGGACTGTTGGTTGGACTGGAGGAAGCAGCAGGAACCCTGGTCGACGGTAGGAAGCGTCATCAAGAACCCTGGTCGACGGTAGGAAGCGTCAGCAAGAACCCTGGTCGACGTTAGGGAGCAGCAGCAGCAACCCTGGTAGAAAGCACGGGCACCATGCAGTCGGTCATGAAGCCCTCATAACCAAGTGTGGGCGCAGATCGCAACCAGCCCCAATATGGACCAGAGCGCCAGCCAAGGCGACGGTGGCGGCTGCGCTTAATCTGAGGCCACCAGGGGAGAGCTTCTTGGGGGCTCTGTGACCTCTGCTTCAAGGACATGGCAACCCTAAGGTCTACGTAGGGCCGCGGCCTCCAGCAGCCAGACTGAACAGAGGAGTAACACGGCAACTCTGTCCCAGGTCCAGCTGTTAGGGTAGCTCTTCGAAACCATCTTAAGGTATACGTGGGGTAGGGTAAAGGTCCCTGACAGACCCACCTGTCGGGGTAGAAGACCTCCCAAACCATTGTAAGGTACACGTAGGGTAAGGTAAGGTCCCAGACCCTCCTGTGGGGGTAGAAGACCTCCCAAACCATCGCAAGGTATACGTAAGGCAAGGTAAGGTCCCAGACCCAGCTGTGGGGGTAGAAGACCTCCCAAACCATCGTAAGGTATACGTAAGGTAAGGTAAGGTCCCAGACCCACCTGTGGGGGTAGAAGACCTCCTTAGCCATCGTAACTTCCTTCACAAAGATATAAAAGCAGAAATGACAGTTTGGGAAAAGAGTGTCCACGAATGGTTATATCTTATAAAACTCCGATGTTATGCTGGTAATGATTTCGAATCATTATACGAATCATTTTATTAAGATAACCGGATTATATTATTTCCCTATTAAGGGTATTTGACTCGCTTGTTACGTCTTGCAAAGTAGATAATGTAATACACATTTTCCAACAGAAAGGGACTGTCGTGGGGGGAGACAAAATTAATATGCTACTAAATAAGAAAAGGTAATTCGTAGTTAACAAGAGAACTCGTGGACTGAAATATGCTTTCGGTCTGGTGGCTCGAGTGTGTTTGAGAAAGCAGGCTAGAGGGTTGGTGCCTGTCGTGTGTGTGTGTGTGTGTGTGTGTGTGTGTGTGTGTGTGTGTGTGAGGCGGGGATCTTGGCCTGGGTCTGGGTGTTGAGTCATAGCAGCCCTGCGGGGAACAGGACCTGAGCTTACCTGCCCATACCGGCTCCGAGTTCGGCCACCTGCCTGCCCCCAGATGGTGTCGAACCTGTGTACCCGCGTCTCGCCCTGTGTGTGTGTGTGTGTGTGTGTGTGTGTGTGTGTGTGTGTGTGTGTGTCACATATGTTTTTTTCCATTATACATTATTCTTGAACTAGTCTTTGAAACTCCTGATGATCAGGACGAACAAGCGATTAATTAAGCCAGTGATTAACCTCTAATTACCCGCTGTGATTGATTTAGGGTTTATTAAACACGTCTGGTCTGCCGAAATGCGAACATTCTGATCCCATGTGATTTATCTTATGTATTCTTTACCTGATGTATGATACACCTGATGTATACCGGATCTTATGTATGCTTCACTCTATGTATGCCTTACCGTATGTATACTTCACCTTATTTATAACCTTAACTCACCCTATGGCTGTTTTACCTTATACTTACGTAATCTTACCTACACCTTACTGTATGTATACTTCAACTCATGTATACATTACTACATATGTCTTACTGTATGTATACTTCACCTTGACGTATATAGTACGTATGTATTCCTTACCTTATGGGCACCCCACCACACAAGTACCTTACCTTTGAAAATTAGGTAAAAAAAACACAATGTAAACAGGGCTAAACTCTCTTCCCCCGTGGTAAATGTAAACAGGGCTAAACTCTCTTCCCCCGTGGTAAATTAGGTTCAGTTTCCCCCGTGGAACTTAGGCATACACGTGCATGTCTGTTGCTTATCAAACTTCCGATTTGAATATCACCTGCAGATAGTGCTAGAGAGTTGCTAACCTTACCTAAAGACGCTGAAAAAGATATAGATTCCATCAGATATCTGTCAAGTCTTCCACGTAGTAGATAGCAGCTATTCCACTCCTGCTGTGGGATAATTGAGAAATTAAAAGTATTAAAGAAGATAAAGAAATATCAGCATTTTAGGGTACGGGAAAGCAAGAGACCAGAATAATTATGGTGTGAAAGACGAATTATCCCTCGACATCACAGCGAAGCAGCCGTTGCTTCCGAAGAATGTGGTACGCTGGAGTCTGCGGACCTTCAAGATGAGAAAAGGTACTTTCATGCTTTCAAAACTAGGCTGGCGTTTGATACAGGCTTACGCAGGTATTCGCCACACATCACCTATCGAGGCAGGTGGAATGAATGAATTGGAATATGTGCGAAAGAACCTTCATATCCCAGTCACAAGAAAACTACATATACGGGGGGTTGAGGGGGACGAGCTGAAATCACACACACGCCGTGTTCTTTGGTTACTCAGACCGGAGACGTGTGCATATGGGAAGTAATGGATGGCCCGGTCTCCTCCATTGGAAACAGGGGGCATGTATAAGTTGTAATTTGCCGACTGTGGAGGTTATGCAGTGTTATAGCTTGCTAGTTTGTTGTTATTGTAGCACAAGTGGAGTGTTATAGAGTGTTATGGCACTCTGGTGGTGTGGTTGGCTATCTCAGAGTCATTCAGAGGGTCAACTTGGCACAAATACTTCAGCTCCCTGAGCACGACGGTACGATCCTTGACCGTGACGGTACGAGCTCTGAAGGGTGAGATCAGAGGTCGTCAATCCCCTAGAGTCGTGCACCGTCGTGTGTTAGGTTCATACCGTCGTTCTCAAGGGTCGTGTCGTCGTGTTCAAGGGTCGTACTGTCGTGCTCAAGGGGCTAACGTGTGTGTGTGTGTGTGTGTGTGTGTGTGTGTGTGTGTGTGTGTAGGTAGGAAGGTAGGTAGATAGTTGTTGTCGTCTGCGTTGTCTGCGGAGGCGGCGGTGGTGGTGCTGCGGCTGCTGTTGCCGTGCCACCACCGCTACCACCGCTCGCCGCAGCTGCTGGAGACGCCAAGATGGAGGAGAGAGATATGCCGGGTGAAGGAGCGTAGCAAGTGTCGGGAGGGAGGGAAGGTGAGGGAGGTGTGGAGGGCGACAGATCGATATAGGTGGAAGGGATGGATCAGGTGGCAGGCTGTTGGCAGAAGGTCACACCGCATCAAGTGGACTGCTAGCTGGCTGGCTGGCTGGCTGGCTGGCGGTGGCGGTGGTGGGGGTGGCCTTCTGGGGTTCTGGAGAAGGAGGAGGAACGGGGGTGGGGAGGGGGGGGGGGGGGTTGTTGGTGGTGGAGGCGCAGGTGAAGCAGATCCGGGCCAGATACGGCCAGCCCAGGGCCAGGGCCTGGCCAAGAGTTTGATAACACTTACTGGCCACCACCACAGCAGCTCCTCCTCACGCACGGCCCCTTGGCTTCCTACACCACCGCCGCCACCTCCTCCACCAGTAGTGTCACCAGCGCCGTTCCCCACCGCCACCGTTACTCTGGCTTGCTCGCGCCAGAGACGCTTCCTGCTCCTGTGTGCTGGGAAAGGATTCCCGGGTGTCGTTACCGATCCACAGCTTCGTGTGTTGACGGTTTGCAACTGTCAATAACCTACTTTATTCATACCACAGGTGTCGCCGTCACACCACGCTTTACCGGGGTGGCTGTGCATTTGTGCGTTTGTCTTTCTGTCATTGTACCCCTATGTGTGTGTGTGTGTGTGTGTGTGTGTGTGTGTGTGTGTGTGTGTGTATTACCATATGATGGTTTCGGAGGTCTCTTGTCCTCACAGCTGGCGCTGAGACTTTACCTTCTCTTACTATAACCTTGCGATGTGTCACCATGGCTGTTTAATCTTTTTAAGGAGGGATTGGGGTTTAGGGTGTAAGAGGAAGGCAAATGCAAGGGCGAGGATGGGTCCTTGAGAAAGGGGTGGGTCTGCAGTGTGTCGGGGTAGGGGGTAAGGAAAGGTGAATTTGGTTGCTGTTCGCTGATAACGTGGCTCTGGTGGCAGACTCGAGTGAGAAACTGTAGAAGCTGATGTGTGGGGTTTTAGGAGAGCTTGTGTGAGGAGAAAGTGCGTGCTTTAAGGAGTATATACTTACTCTTATAATTGTTGTTATTGCTGGTCCTGACAACGTAAGGCACAGTTACATATTCAAAGGTATTTCTGCAAGAGTCCCCCCTTTTTTGAGTCACATTTTTTTTCATTTCGGGAACAGTCGTCAGTGCCGTTTTCTGTTGGTTATGTGAGGCAACATTAACCTTTAGAGACAAGTATAATTTCATTTGTAGCTTACTGGAACCGCTGAACACTCATTCGAAACGCTGACAGTCATATGTCCAAATAGGAAAAAATATTTAAGAACCTTCCTATGGTTTTATTGGGAGTGCCTCATCCTTATGAGACGCAGGCAAGCCCCTGTTGCACCGTTCTTGTTGGACGCAGGTGGGCGCCTATTGCATCTCCAGAGGGGAAATGACCACCTGCGTAGAACCAATAAATCTGTTCGTATGAAGCGTACTTCCCCAACCGCTGTTCTCCACGTCCGTCCGAGGTCTCTCCTCAAACGTCCCCTCTCAAAATAGAAAATGGAAAAGTATCCCCTGGGTAGAAAACATGTTAGAAATAGATGGTGGTAGAAAACATGTTAGAAATAGATGGTGGTAGAAAACATATTAGAAATAGATGGTGGTAGAAAACATGTTAGAAATAGATGGTGGTAGAAAACATGTTAGAAATAGATGGTGGTAGAAAACATGTTAGAAATAGATGGTGGTTGAAAACATGTTAGAAATAGATGATGGTCTCTCTCTCTCTCTCTCTCTCTCTCTCTCTCTCTCTCTCTCTCTCTCTCTCTCTCTCTCTCTCTCTCTCTCTCTCGGACCGTGTTCATCTTCATAACTCCAGGGGTTTAGAAAAGTGACTCATCCTTGTTTGCAGGAGAGCAGCCTCCTGCTCCCGCTCCTCCCGTGGATCCGCGAAGATATTTTGACGAAGGTGGAGTGGTGGGTGGAGGTTTGTAGTCATCTTGAGGAGGCACTGAACGAGGAACCTTGTTCTCAAGCCCAGCTGACTGGGATGGATCTCATCTTTTACGGTACTTCAGAGTTGATGTTCGCACGTGCATTGCTCCCACGCTTGAGGGATTACAGGTTTTCCAGTCGATGGATTACAGGTGTTTTCAGTCGAGGATTACAGGTTTTCCAGTCTATGGATTACAGGTGTTTTCAGTCAAGTGATTACAGATGTTTTCAATCGAGGGATTACAGGTGTTTTCAATCGATGGATTACAGGTGTTTTCAGTCCAGGGATTACAGGTGTTTTCAGTCCAGGGATTACAGGTGTTTTCAGGCGAGGGGTTACAGGTGTTTTCAGGCGAGGGATTACAGGTGTTTTCAGTCGAGGGAGGAGTGTAGGTGTTCTCGTCAGTGGATTACGGATGTTCTCGACGGGGGATTACAGGCGGTCTCGTGGGGGAATTACAGCCATGTTCGTGGGGGAATTACAGGTGTTCTTGTGGGAGGAGGGATTACAGACGTTCTCGTTGGGAGGATGGGGGGGGGGGGGGGGATTGCAGCTGCTTCCAGAAATGCTAACACGAGTCGTCCCTCGTTTTACAACGTCCTCAGTAGTCAGCCTGTCATCATCATCACGAAGGACAATGTAACATAATCACAAGACACTGGCGTCCATTCCCACGTCCATTTTTTTTTTTCATATATTTCAAGCCCCCTTCCTCCCTTCCATAGGTCAACCTTTGAAGTCGGGTCACGGTAGGGTGCAGCTGAGGTCACCCCGAGTCACACACGAGGGAGCGGAGTGCCGAACGGAAAGCCTACACGCTAGTAGAACCCATAACTGTTTTGGAGGTGGGTAGAGAGTTTCCAGTCGAGTTCATCAGACTTGGGTGTTGGTGGAGTCGTGTGTTTTGACAACTCTTAGGAGGAGGAGGAGGAGGAGGCCCGCCCGCCGCCCCCCACTTCTTCAGTGTTACGGCACAGGATCCACGCGTATTACGCCTCGTTACTGCGACTCTCTCGGTGGGAGAGAGAGAGAGAGAGAGGAGTTTTCCGGGTCTTTATCGCCACCCGTCTCTTCTGGCTGTGGCTCAGTACGTACGTCCAGCCTGCTGATGATCCACCAGCCTGTTGCTACTCCAGCACGGCAGTTGAGAAAGGGAAAGGGCGGAGGGAGGGATGATAATATGGGAATCTAACACATATATATGTATATATATATATATAGTCGTGAGCTACCGTAATCTTGTGTATGGGTAGGGGAATGTGGTAGGATTTATTTTAGGGGGCTGGGGAGGGAGGCCCAGTTGTAAATAAATGAAGTCATTTATTGGCTGGCACTTGGCAGCACCTTCGTTGTGTTGTGGGTTTTAATGTTCACAATGGACAGTGAGTCGTCGAGGGAGCTGCACCACAAGGAGGTGCTAGGTAGTTTAAGTCCATCAGAATTTAAATGAGTGTCAGGCGCATCCTCGTCCCTCACACGCGTGTCATCCAACCCTCACTCACACACACACACACACACACACACACACACACACACACACACACACACAGACAGGACTTCCCCTCACGGTAAGTTCCGCCGTCCTGACCAGCGGATCATTGAACTGCTTTCCCACGTCTCCAGCCGCGTTGTGTGAACGTACCCCAGTGTAGAGATGGGCACCAGATTTGGTGCAGCTTGTGTCCGTCCCTTACAAGACACACACACGTGTGTGTGTGTGTGTGTGTGTGTGTGTGTGTGTGTGTGTGTGTGTGTGTGTGTGTGTTGAGGGTTAAGACATTCCTCCAAAATCGACATGAGGACGACGTAAATTTTTTTCTTGTCAAATCTCCATCGACCCCAGACCGCACGTCGACTCTCTTCCTGTGAAGCAACAGGTTTGACCTCGCCCCTTGCGAAGTGTTCCTAGTGGTGCTCGCGATCCACCAGGCTGTTGATGTATGCAGGCGTGTCGGGGTTCGACTGGGTCAAGAGGTGTGGCGTGGTGGAGCGGTGTTGGTCGCCACGCTGCCCTCCACCGCCGCACAGGTCACACGACAGGTGAGGCCAGGTGTCGCTCAGGTCACGCGGCAGGAAGTCCAGGTCCTCTCAGGTAACACAGCAGGTAGGCCAGGTAACACAGCAGATAGGCCAGGTAACACAGCATGTAGGCCTGTTGACACAGCAGGCATGCCGGGCAACAACACAGGACGTAGCGGGCCTAAAAGTAGAAGCAGTGACTCAGCAGAGCGACTTGTGCGTAGGCTACCATAAGTTCGACTCCTGTTCCATAGACTCCCAGCACTGCCTGCACTCCTCCCCACGTCCCTCCTCCCTACACTCCCTCCAGGTCCTCCCCATCCAATCCTCCTCTCCCTCCCTCCCACCCGTTCTCTCTTGTTTAATCCCTCCCTCCCTCCATCCTCTCCCCACCCCCGACCCTCTCCCCCTGAGGTTATCCAGGTTGTGGGTCACCTCCACGTTACCTTGCGAGGCACCCACGCCTTCTGGCCTCTCTCAGGTGTGGTCGGGAGGAGGGGGGAGCCTCTCCCACTCCCTCTCTCCCTCTCCCTTCCTCTCCCTCCCTACCCACCCGTCCAGTTCTTCCCTGGGGTCTCCTCTGCATCAGCAGCAGCTGCAGTCCATCCTCCTCTGCTGCCGGAGGAGAAGGACCACCTGACGTAATGGTGGTGATGCTGGTGTCGTATGACGCCCCCTCCTCCCCCACCGCCAGTGGCGGGTTCGGCGTTTCCAGGGCAGGTCGTTCAACGCGTGTTCGTCTGGCGTGGTTACCATGGCTGGAGTGTCGAGAATAGGACGTAAAGAGTACGCGGACGCCGCCGGCAGACACTCCTACACACCTGCACCCACCCAGACACTCCTACACACCTACACCCACCCAGACAATCCCACACACCTGCATCCGCCAGACACTTCTCACAGCCACAGCCACACCTCACCTCTGTGTGTGTGAGCTCAAAGACTCAGGAACAACACACACACACACACACACACACACACACACACACACACACACACACACACACACACACTGCAGCCCTGTGTACAGTCCTTTGCACACTAACTGATGAAGCTTAGGAGAGGCCGGGAGTGATTCATCTTGGTGATGGTGGATGCTGTCATCAGGGTCGGCGGTGGGATGGGTGTTCGTGAGGCTTGGGGGGGAGGGGGCCCTCCTCCTCCTCCTCCTCCCATTGCCACCACCACCACCACCACCACAGCCGCCACCGCCTCCTCGCCATCTTGACCCCGCAGAGCCGCACACCACAGTTGGGTTGCAGGCAGGAAGATGGGAAATGGAGGAGGAGGAGGAGGAGTTTGAGAGGGCGGGGCTGCATACGACCTGGAAAATAAGGAACCCCTCGAAACTTACCTTGTGTGGACCACAGCTTATCAGGCAGTTCAACAGTCCACCACACCCCTCCCATCTTTTACGTAAACTCTCCTCTTCCACCTTACCACTCGCCTCCTTAGCTTTACTCCTTCCCCTCCCTCCACCCCCATCAAGTGTCTTGGACTCACAACAACACCAGGGGCCTGACACCATCCTGTACCAGAGGGAGTGGTACGAGGCGCCACACCTTCAGCTAACGAGGGGGGGGTCACGTCTCTCCTGGTAAGACTCCGGTGTGGCGTCAACTCCGACAGTTACCGACGCGTCATTTACCTCTTGTGCTTCTTTCGCGCTCTTCACCATCTGGGTGACCTGTCGTCACGCTTTCGTGCCGGTCCGTTCCTCCACGCGTGCGTCCGCCCGTCCATCCATGCGTCCCATTTGCCTATGCATGCGTCCATGCGTCTGTCTCACGACTTGCTGTCCCGGTTGTCATCCTGATAGTCTCGCTCGTTGTTATTTGTTTGGTCCGTTGTTGACGGCGTTGTAACTGGTTTTGGGTCTTTATTTTAGGGAGCTGATGCAGTGGTTGGGTTGTGCATGAACGCACCGTCGATGACTTCTGGTTTATGGGTGATGACCCCGGGTTACTGGGTGATGGCCACTGGTTTATGATTGATGACCTGGGGTTCCTGGGTGATGATGACCTTGGGCTATGGTTGATGACCCCTGGGTTACGATTGGTGACCCTGGGTTACGATTGATGACCCCTGGGGGTTATGACTGATGACCCCTGGTTTATGGTTGATGCGTCCGTCACCCAGGTGATAAGATCATGTGGGTGACACATGAGTGAAGTTGTCGACCAGTAGTGATACTTCTTTCCCAACCCCATCAAGGACGCATTCCCCTCCTTCTCCTACTCCTTGGACCATCAGGGACATCCCCTCCTCCCCTCTCTGCCCATCACGGACACCCGCTTCCCTCCCTCCCACCCGTCCAGTTCACGGAATTGTCAAGTAGAGATGGACTGGAGGGAACCCACCTCGCCCTGCTCACGTCCACCTCTCTCATGCACTACCATGTTGTTTCTTGTACTCAATGTGTCTCTCTTGTTCTCCTGTGAACTGAAGCGCACTTCTCTCCCTCCCTCATCCCCTGTGAGCTGAAGCGGACCTCTCCCACTCTCTCTCTAACCTCATATAGGTGCTGCTCTCACCGCTTCCACTTTACCGCCCGTCGCCTCCGCTTCCTCTTTTTTTCTCTCTCTCTCAGGCTTCTCGAGCAAGCTTCGTACTTAGCCACCGAGAATGGTTGACAAGGGTGGGGGTACGAGGGTTAGGGAATTGCGGTGGTGGTGGTAGTTGTGGTGGTTTTGTCGGTGGTAGAGGAGTGTGTGTGTGTGTGTGTGTGTGTAGAGGCCGTGGTGGCAGACAGGGGCACGACGCAAGGACGGTGTTGGCAGACAGGAGAAAGGGGTTAAAGGGTGGGGAGGGGAGACGGTGAGTGACAACACCAGTGGATGGCTGGCTGGCTGGCTGGCTGGGGCGCCGAGTGGGCGGTGAAGTATACTGTGTATTAGAACAACGAAGTGGTTGAGCTGGGGGTGTCCAGGTTTCTGGCAGTGCCTCATTACTTAGAGAAGTATCAACACGTATTCAGTGCCGGCCATTTCGTGGTTCTGACGTCAGTAGTGCGTTTGCTGGGCAGTTCCCCTCAACCTCCAAACTGGTCTTGGAACCGTGCTGCTCAGTCGACCAGACTTGTAGCACGTTACATTTCAGAGAGGAAGAACCTCCACCTCCTCCTCCTCCTCCTCCTCCAGTCCAGTGCTCAGGTCGAGAACACACACCAGACTTGGTCTGGTCCTGATGTTGGTAGTTCGGTTGTCACGTCGGGAGATGATTGGCCTGGAGGTTGGCAGGAGGGTGGGGAAAAATGTGGATCACCGGATGTTTACACCGTCGTCCCCCGATTGTTACACCAGCGCTTGTACATGTGGTGCTCCTCCTGTCTGAGTGTGTGGGGGTCGAGTGCGGTACCTTTCGCACGTGTACCTTTGATTGTACACGGCGTTGCTCTTGTGTACGTAGGTTGATTGGATTCGTTACGTGTGAAGTGTGCGTACATGGGCTGACGTTTTCTCTCTCTCTCTCTCTCTCTCTCTCTCTCTCTCTCTCTCTCTCTCTCTCTCTCTCTCTCTCTCTCTCTCTCTCTCTCGCCTATACATTCGCCGTGACACACTATCATTATTATTATTACTATTCCTCTCCTTTTTGAGGTGTGTGAGTCAGTGGTTGTGGTTGATGTCACTGCACGTCATCAGTATTTACTTGTGGGTTCATCAACGGTAACGTATGCGTGGGAGATATTTTTCTCTTTTTTTTTTCGGCGTTGCCTGCCGCCAAGTTTGCGCACCACGCATTTCACGCATCTCGGGGTATACCGTCGTCTGCACGGTTGCAGCGCTCTGGTCCTCCAGGGGGGACATATGGAGCCATATCATCAAAATTCGGTACTCCTTATGGGGGAAAGGGAGAAAATGGCAGTGTGTTGTACGCATCTCTTCTTTGAGCTATGTCGTCCCTTCTGCGTTCGACGTCTCAGTTTCTTACCGACAGTGTTGCAGTATTTACAACAGTGTCGTAACAAGTGGTTCATTCGGGGCTTCCGTGTTCATTCCTCCCCTTCCCATATTGGCTTCTGTTTTCAGTTCCCCCTTCCCATATTGGCTTCTGTTTTCAGTTCCCCCTTCCCATATTGGCTTCTGTTTTCAGTTCCCCCTTCCCATATAGGCTTCCGTGTTCCGTTCCCCCTTCCCTCACAACGAGGTTATTAAAAGTAATTTTCTCTTTAAGTTGATATCGGGTTTAGTGCTTTCGTAGACACATGTGTATCTGATTTTTTTTTTTTTTGTGGTGGGGTTGTTGCTAGTAGATGGCGAGGAGGGATAGTAGATAGGTGGTAGTGTAGGTGGTAGAAGGAGCTTTTAAACGATGAAGGGTGTGTGTGTGTGTGTGCGTGTGTGTCGTATGCCACCCGAAGTGAAGTAATTCCATACGCACACAGGTGTTCACTCCACGTTCCACTCGTAATACCACCACGCACTCTACCATTACGTAAAGTAACGCTCCTCAGTACACAGCCCAGGCCTCTGGTGGCACACACACACACACACACACACACACACATACACACACACACACACACACACACACACACACACACACACACACACACACACACACACAGTTCAGCCACACGATTGACACTCAATCAATTTTTTTTTTTCATTCTCCTCTTTTTTGTGGAGGGTTGTCCTTGAATGTTGGGGAGAGTCGACGGGCGTGTTCAGGCCTGGAATCCAGATCGCTCTAGGTATCTGTGTAAGGAGACTCGACCGGCCATGGACACAGATGGATTAAGTAGATACAGTTACTGAATTTCGTGTGTCAGCGTCTTAGGGAGAGAAGTACGCGAATGGGGTTGTGTTTTGGGGGGAGGGGCGTCCAGGAGAGAGAGAGAGAGAGAGAGAGAGAGAGAGAGAGAGAGAGAGAGAGAGAGAGAGAGGGAGAGAGAGAGAGAGAGAGAGAGAGAGAGAGAGAGAGAGAGAGAGAGAGAGAGAGAGAGAGAGGAGTTGGTAGGTTGATCTAGATATGACATCCAGGTTCCAGCGTCCTGATTCGCACCGTAGTGACTGGTACATCAAGGTCATTGTGGTACCACTGTGGGTATGGTAGAGGGAAGGCTGCTCCAGGGACGTGTTACTATGGTAGGACTTCGGGACCGGGGTCTCTCCACACACAGTTGGCCCCATCTCTTTTCACCTGAGTCAGAATTTTGTAAGACTTTCGTGTTTACATACGAGAGCAGGTGTTTATATATATATATATATATATATATATATATATATATATATATATATATATATATATATATATATATATATATGTTTATTACACAGAGGGATTGAGTACTTTTTTTGGCGTCTTGCTGGCGATTGTGGATGGAGCGGATGTCGAAGGCGTAAGGAGAGAGGGTCAGTTGTTTGGGTGGGTGGGTGGGTGTCAGGTCCACCTGCTGCTCCTACCCTTGCTTACCACCAGCACCATCACCCCAGGGCCTCACAACACAAACCCATTTTCCGTAAGAAGCGTTTAGGTTTTGCGGAGGCGGTCTACTGTTCATGGGCTTGTGGTAACTGCGCAGCCTCGAGACGGCTTTTGCGTGGAACGCGGAGGATGAACGACGAAGGAACGGAGGAGACGAAATCCTGAATGGGGTCTTTGGAGGCTTGAGGAATCTCGGGAACGTATCTGACTCTCATAGGGTCAGGTCAGAGGTCATGCCCGACCACACTCCCAAAGCGGGTCAGTCCTTCGTCGCCTCAAGAGTTCGTTGCGATGGTGTCACTGAGTGAACGCAGCTTCCCTTGATGTTGATTACGACCACACACACACACACACACACACACACACACACACACACACACAAGACCTGGCGGTGCAGCATTTGCTGGCATGCTCTGGTATGCCATTCTTCTGTCGAAAGGTAATTCAGGAGAGACGCACAGGGTGTTGGTGGGTGGGTGGCAGGGGTGTGTGTTTGCGTGTGTGCGCGTGGGACGAGGTGGCGACTGGCGAGTTGTGTGTGTGTGTGTGTGTGTGTGTGTGTGTGTGTGTCTGTCGGGTGACCATCTGGCTGGCTGGCTCCACAGCTGGTGTTGTGTGAACCCTGTCGGCTGTCATGTGGATTCAACCCTTGAGTACGACGATGCTTGTGTACGGCGACGGTGTGACCCTTGTAGCACGACGGTGCGACCCCTGTAGCACGACGGTGCGACCCCTGTAACACGACGGTGTGACCCTTGTAGCACGACGGTGCGACCCCTGTAGCACGACGGTGCGACCCCTGTAGCACGACGGTGCGACCCCTGTAACGCGACGGTGCGACCCCTCAGCGTGACAGTGCGGTTCGAGCACAATGACTCGACCCGTGGGTGTGTTGGCTCCTCGGCCCTCCTCCTCTGTGACCCGGCGGCGGCGTCGGCCCTCGAGGTTCAGTCACCAGGTCAAGAGTTAAGGGAGCAGCGCACCCACGCACGGGGGTCGTGCCGCCGTGCTCTGAGGTATTCGAGGATGCTGCTGCGCATTGGCTCGGGATATGACAGGAAAACGGTGTGGGGGTGTGCCTCCCTGAGGGAGCAGGGTTGTGGGGCTGAGGTTGGGGGTGGGGGACGCCGCCGCCAGGGACAAGGAGAATCCTTGGGGCCCAGGAAAGGGGTTTTGAGAGTGGCGCCTGCACTGAGGAGGAGGAGGGAGGAGGAGGAGGAGGAGGAGTAACAGTAGTGCCAGATGTGCAGTAGAAACGGTGTTGTGGCGTTAGTGTTGACACTGGAGGTGAGGTGGACGGATTCAGGGAGTCCTAATGTTGGTATGTGCTAGAAGTGGACTAATTTATTTATTGATTAATTTTTCATTTGTCCAGCTTCGTAAACTTATTCAAAGCTCTTCATTCGTTTTTGAATAAATAAAGGCAATACATTATCCGAATGAAGGAAGATCTTACACGGAGCTTAGAGTAGTTGTGGTAGTTGAGATAGATAGATAGATAGATAGATAGATAGATAGATAGATAGAGAGAGAGAGAGAGAGAGAGAGAGAGAGAGAGAGAGAGAGAGAGAGAGAGAGAGAGAGAGAGAGAGAGGTGGCACTAGAGTGTGTGAGTCAGAGAGCTTGTGGTGGTGGTGGTGGGGGAGGGAGAGGGTGTGTGTGGGGGGGATATACACTCACTCGCCACTTTGTTGTGTTAGGGACTGTTGTGGTAAGTGGAAATGTTGAGTGGGTGTCGGTGGGGAGGGAGGTAGGGAGGGTCCGGCATGCTCCTCCTCCTCCTCCTCCTGGCCTGGCCTGCCTGGCCCTTACTTGCAGCAGCTACTGTTGTTACGTTCCTTCAGCTGCACTGCTGCTGTCTCTCTGTCTCTAACTCACCCTCCCACCTTGCCTCTCTCGCTCTTTGTGGTTTGCAGGGTTAACTGTCAGTGTGCAGTGGTGGTGGTTCGGTGTGCGAGGGAGGGAAGGCAGATGTTTAGGTAGAAGGAGGGAGGGAGGGAGAGCAGGTGTGGGTGTCGGCGTGTGAGGGGCTGGGAAGGAGGAGGAGGTGGAGGAGGAGGCCGCCGCCACCACCGCCGCTGCTGCTGCTGCTGCTAGCGGGTCATCACTCGTCAGCTGATGGGGGTAGCTTGGAGCGTAATATATACTGTTGCTTCAGTGACGACTCCACACGTGGGGGTGTTGTGAGGAGCGGGTCCTGGTGGTGCTACTGGTGGGGGTGTTGTGAGGAGAGGGTCCTGGTGGTGCTACTGGTGGGGTTGTTGTAGGAGTAAGGAGCCTCAGTGCTATTGGTGGGGGTGTTGTAGGAGGTAGGGGTCTCGGTGCTACTGGTGCAGAACTGCTTAGAATGTCATGGTTATGAGTTCTGCTGGTAGAATGATTGTGATTCCCCTCTCATGGTGTTGTTGATGTGAGAGGTTTGGATCCTGCCAGCGTCTTGAGGTGTTCTGGGGAGTTCAGGGGTTGTGGTGGTCCTTCCTGCCGGGGATGTTGTGAGTCATAGGATCCTGAGGTTATGACAGTTGTTGTGCCTGTTGATCTCGCTGGCACAGGGAGGGATGTTGCTGCTGCTTAGGGATGTTGTGGTTGTAGGGGTCCCTACTGCTAGGGGGGGGGGAGTGTTGTGGTTGGTGGAGGTGTGGGTCTGGCAGTGTTGGTGGTGTGGGTCTGGCAGTGTTGGTGGAGGTGTGGGTCTGGCAGTGTTGGTGGAGGTGTGGGTCTGGCAGTGTTGGTGGAGGTGTGGGTCTGGCAGTGTTGGTGGAGGTGTGGGTCTGGCAGTGTTGGTGGAGGTGTGGGTCTGGCAGTGTTGGTGGAGGTGTGGGTCTGGCAGTGTTGGTGGAGGTGTGGGTCTGGCAGTGTTGGTGCTGGGAGTGGCAGGGGTTGTGGCGGCCAGTAACTTGAGGATGGTCATTACTGAAGAGTGGAAACTAAGAAGGTTGGTGGTGGTGGTGGTGGTAGCGGTGGTGGTGGTGGTAAGGACGGCCAGGGGCAGCGTGGGTCCGCAAGGTCAGGAGGGCTGAGGGCGCTGCCACAGTCACCACCGCCGCCGCGAACATACACCCTCCTCTACCACTTGCCACCATCATAGCACCAACAGAGATGCCTCCTCTCTCTCTCTCTCTCTCTCTCTCTCTCTCTCTCTCTCTCTCTCTCTCTCTCTCTCTCTCTCTCTCTCACACACACACACACACACACACACACACACACACACACACACACACACACACACGTCAAACTCATCCTTCGGTGGTGGGGGAGCGCTCCTCCTTTCCCTCGGGAGAGAGAGAGAGAGAGAGAGAGAGAGAGAGAGAGAGAGAGAGAGAGAGAGAGAGAGAGAGAGAGAGAGAGAGAGTCAGTCAGTCCCCCTCCCCGGCCTGCGAACGGTGTTTTGAGCGTCCAAAAGGGCGAGTGTTGGCGCTGACTTGGCTGGCTGGCCACAGTGGCTGGCGGTGGGCGGGAGGTGATCACCGACGGGGTTGCCACACGCCACCACACCCCCTCCCTCACCCCACAGTCCTCTCCCCCCTCCCCACGTCAACAACACTCCTCCTCTGCCTCCAACACCGAGCAACACTCCCTCATACTCATACACACACAACACACACACACACACACGGGAGGGGTGTGTGCATGAAATATGTAGGGTGAGGGTAGAGGCAGACTGGTGTATGGAGGAGGTGTTTTAAGTGGGGGGTGAGTGACACCACGCCTCTGTGTGTGTGTGTGTGTGTGTGTGTGTGTGTGTGAGTGTGTGTCCCCGTCTGGGTCCACGGCCCGCCTCCCTGCTCCCCCCCCACCTTGCCCCCAGCTCGTCACCCTCCCGTCTCCTCCCACTCCTGCCTCCCTGCCCCTCCCCCCCTTGCTTCACTCAGCTGCCGATCACCCCCACAGTTCCCCACCCACGCCGCTCAGCCTTGGCCCGCCGCCTCCCCCCCTCCCTCTCCGCTCCCTCGACTCATTACGGCTTCATTTGTGCCTCCACGGCTGAGCTTCACATCCCTAGGACCCAAGGGGGGGGCGTGGCCAGACCGGCCGGGGGGGATGGGGGCCCCCTGCTTCACCTCGTTACCGGGCAAATGTCAGGAACACCTCGACGACGACGAAGACGACGGCCTGCCTGCCTGCTGGATCATGTGGGAGGCACCGCGTCAGGCGCCTCATTATCTTCCCTGGGACGGGACGGGACGGGCCGAGTCCCTCGTTGTTACGGAGGTCGTCCGTCCTGGCCACACGAGCCTCACTGAGCTGCACCATCTGAGGAGCCTCTCTCTCTCTCTCTCTCTCTCTCTCTCTCTCTCTCTCTCTCTCTCTCTCTCTCTCTCTCTCTCTCGGTGAAGAGAGAGAGAGAGAGAGAGAGAGAGAGAGAGAGAGAGAGAGAGAGAGAGAGAGAGAGAGGGGGAGAGAGAGAGAGGTACTTGCTTCTTTACGGTTCATCTCCTTCAGGTAGTTTGAAAAAGAAAAAATTCCTCAGTCGGAGTCTGCCAGCACACGTATCCCTCCTTTCCATGGTAATGCCCAGCACGCCTTCACGAGTCGTGGAGATCAGAGACGACTGTCCACAAGGTACCACCAGCTCCTGTTTGTGTGTACGTATGTCCCTCCCGGAGGCTCCCCCTCCCCCTCCTCCCCAGTACCCTCAGGTGAAGTACCCACCATGTTTTGGGCTTGAGGTGGTCATAGTAGGCGAGATGGGGACAACTTCCCTCCCTCCCTCCCGCTCCTTCCTGCCCTTCTACCCATCTACCACTCCCTCCCTCGCCCCTCCACCCACCTACCCACCCAGCAGCCACCCTCGTGTGTGTCCAGGCCTTGTCTCCGGGTGTGTGGTGCTGGTGGGTGGCGGTGGTGTTGGCCTCCTCCTCCTCCTCTTCGTCACGTTATACACAAGGCAGAGCGAGCGTTATTCATCACTTTACTTTCGAGAGTCATTCACCTTCGTCCCCTTGCGTTATACAGTTACTGGTGTAGCTGTGTTTGAGGTCATTCACGGGGGCCGAGTCGGCGATGGATGGCGGTGAGGACGCTGGGAGTGCAGAGCGAGCGTTGGGTAAGGGTGTTTGGAGGAGGAGGAGGAGGAAGAGGAGGAGGAGGGGTGGTGTGTGTGTGTGTGTGTGTGTGTGTGTGTGTGTGTGTGTGTGTGTGGACGCCTCCTGCGTGTTGGTGTGTATACAGTTAGGGCTGTGGCTGACAGGAGGTGTGGTGGTGGTGGTGGTGCTGGGTCGGTCGGTCGCTTGGCGTGATCCCAGCGGCGGCCAGCAGCAGCCTGGGGAATTTGTGTCCTGGGGCTGAGCTGCGTGAATCTCTCTGGTGGTGGGCCTGTCCGTCTGTCAGTCTAGACCAGACGTCCTCCAGGTCACCCTCTCGCTCTCACTTACTCACTCCCTCAGTCCTAAGCTGGCTGGACTCGTCCTCCCTCTCTCTCTCTCTTATGAACTTCTGTCTTAGCCGCGCTGTCTTGTGGACCTCTCCCAACTGATCCTGTGCAGTCTTCTTGGTCACAGTGTGTCTGTCGCATGGCTTTGTCTGGCCATGTTTTTTTTTTTTATTTTCATCGCGTGGTCCTCTTTCCTGGCCATAGTTTGTCATATGGCCTTTATTGGCCATATCTCTTTTATCGCATGGCTCTCTCTGCCTGGACCACATTCTATCGTGTGGCCATCTTTCTTGGCCTAATTTTCGTATGATTTACTGTACACGTGAGAGTCGCACATCTTATGGATCTCTGTTCGCGACACCGTAGAGCTCCTTTCTGGGCCACGTATCACCCACCCACCACCACCACCTTGGCCACGTATTATCCATCCCATGGGCCCCTCACACCCTGCCCGTGTCAGCCTTCTGTGTCCTTGAAATTAAGGCTTTCCCCTGGACTGATACTGTCTGTCTGATAGGCTTCAGAAGCAGGTATATTGTCTAGATAGCGTCTCGTGATTGGCTTTTCCCGTGGCCCCATTCTGATGGGGCCTTTCCTTTAAGCTAAACACTTAACCCTGAAGGACCTCACTCCCTCCAGTACACACACACAGTCCTGTTTCGCCCACCTTCCTTGACTACACATTGTTGCGATAGACCCTTCTGAGCAGCACGAGCCGTCCTTACCCCTCACAAGTTGGCCCTCTGATGGGCTGTACCTCATACTTTCTTGCCTCTGTGTCCTGAAGTCACACAGACTGGCCTGTTGGTTGGGCTTTGCTGTAGTCTCATGCCGATGGGCTTCTCGCAGCGGTAATACACACTATTCCTCTGATTGGGCTTTTTATAACAGACCTGATTTTTTGGCTCCTCTACACTCGTGTGGTCGTCTCGACTGTGTATGTGTGTGTTTGTGTTTTGCGGTGAGCACGTCGGAATGGCCCTTGAGCACGACCAAAAAGGGCCGGGCTATCGCACTCAAGAGGTCGTACCGACGTGTTAAAAAGAACAGTCCTTCCGTCGTACTCAAAAACGTCCTACCGTTATGCAGTTTTTTTTTTCTAACACCAATTAGAAAAAACACTACACACATCACTCCGCTGACTGGGGGACGTTAAGTATATATATTCTTTTGCGGGAACATTTTGGGATGGCGAGAGTTCACATCAGCAGCAGCCGTTTTCCAGTCCTTGTGGGTGGGGTGGGGAGGAATCATTTCAACCCCGCGCTCGTAAATACTTTTCATCGTTTCTCCTTTATGCCTTTCATTAACCTCTTTTTATTTCAACGGAAGCCAGGTCTTGATGTGGATTTTTTTTTTGTCTGTGTATTGGGGCCCTGTGGCTTAAAAAAAAGAAATAAATTCAGTTCTGTCTGCGGCTTTTGAAAAATTGCAGCTCATTTTCAGGTTATATATATATATATATATATATATATATATATATATATATATATATATATATATATATATATATATATATATACTGTCTTGAATACCGTTGCCAACAGAATACGTGGCTTTTATTTAATTTTCATGGTTCTTGGGTGAGCGAACAGCTGTAAGCAGGTCTTGGATAAGAATCGAGTTGTATGGGGATGTATCGATGTTTTGTTAAACTACCACACTTGCCTCCAGGAGTCGAGTCCACCCAATGAAAATGTGTGTAGAACCAACTTTGTAATATCTAAGGTTGTAATGATTTAGGGGTCCGACACAGACCTTTTGTGACCCCTGTATCACAGAATATTTCTGCGCTACCGCTCACTGGATGAGCGTAGGGTGCACAATAGATAAACCGCGGATAACGTCAGAAATTGAACTTAAAGTGAGTGAGATAAATGCGTTTTTAATAGATGCCTGGTTGTAAACTGGTTGTGTGCCTCTTATGGGCCAGTAGGCCATGAGTAGTTTTATATAATTCCTGTTAATGTCGTAAGGTGTGTGGAGAGCTCTGCACTCGAAGAGTTCTGAGGTATGATGGTAGCACAGGCTAGAGTTGAGCGATTGGTGGGAGACTGGGTATTGAGCGTATAGCGAGCGACCGCTGCCACTTCGATTTATTAAGCCCATAAGCACTTCGATTTAAGTCCTTATCCACAACGATAATGACCGCCAGGGTATGATGGTCTGCCTGGCTTATGTGACCCCAGACTCATTTAAATGTGGCCTCAAAGGTCAGGCTGTCATACCCAGGGCTCGTGCCTTTTTGCTCAAGAGTTTAAGATGTTTAGTTTTCCTGGTGACGGAGGCAGTGGTGGCTCATGTAAGGGGTGAGCTAGCTTCCCCTCCCCCCACTGCCATGCCTCGTCCGTCCCCCTCTCTCAACCAACCACCACACACAGCTCGCGCTTCACGTGAAACCCCACGTCCTGTTACACGTCATACTAACGTCACTGGCTTGGACGTGGACCTGCGACGGCATGCATAGTGTGCGCGAGGTGTCTGTGGCGGTGGTGAGTGAGGGGCGTATGGCTCGTTGGTTTATAAATGAATTAGAACCGAAATGATGGTGGTGGCTCGGTGGCGGCGCGCCCATGGCCCGTGTGGAAGCACGAAAGAGCAGATAAGATAATGCTTTGTTGGGCAGCCGTATCAGTGACTCCACACCCTCACACCTTCAACAGTTGCACACACTTCGCAATGTGTATTGGAAGGTGCGTGAGGGAGTCTCTACACCGTTGTTAGATTTAAGGTTGTTCGCGTACATAAAAAAAAAAAATCGAAAAATGTACTTATCTGTTTGCCCTACGTCTGCAGCTGGAGATGCGAGTCCCACGGTGTATTAAACGATTATCTTTTGTGAATATCTCGCTAGTGACTGTCTTGCTGGGACATGTACAACTTTTCCTGCGGGAGTGTAAAGTGGCGAGAATAAGATGGATTGCATTAGTATTGCTTGGTAGCAGGCAGCACCTGACCTGTGTGCCAACTAGCATCTCTTGCCAGTGTGATGATCGTGGGGTTGGTTGTGACGCTGTGCCAGAACTCTCCAAGACCACAGAATTCTCATGTGATGGACTTCTGTATCAGCGAACTGTCCTCTGTGTTCTTTTATCATATATATATAAAAGGTAGTTTCTTTATTTATTATAAAGTAGTGTGTTTTACTCGTTAAGTCATATTGTACGTGAGGTTGACATTGGATTTCATGAGAGGTGAGTTGGAGGACTAGGCTGTGAATTGAATTTTTTTTTATATGTGTTGTTCAATAATTTACATTTATTTAGTTTTTTGCTGTGTGTAATGCATTTAATGCCTTACAAAAGGATATCATGTATGTGTGCCCTGCATATTCGTGTTAACGCCAGTAATATTAGTGCTGTATCATGTTTTACGATACATGTCAGTATTTACATCCGGGTGAGACAGTGTTGTTGTTGTTATTGCAGGTGCGGCGAGCAAGATGGTTGAGCGGTGGTGCAGGCGAGGCCTTGTGAAGATGGCCGCCCTGGAGTACGCTCCCCCACTGCTGGTCTTCCCCCGCGAGCCTCCCAGGTTCCTCCTGCCTGCCTAGGGCTGGTGGGGGTCCAAGGCGCGGGCTCTGCTGCTGGTGCTGGTGCTGCGGCAGGAGGATCCCAGCCACTGCTTGCTAGCCACTAGCCAGCGAGGACAACCAAGTGCATTACTGCTAATCATGTGATACTATCGTGGCCTAACCGTGCACTCGCTCTTGTCAACCTTCTCTACTCAGTATGCTGGACTTATGCAGCTCTGCATGGATGGGGTAATTCACATAATAAAAGACTGTATATATAAATGGCCTTAAAGACAGGTGTGTAAAAAGACTGAGGAAGTAAGAATAAACAGAACAAAGTGTTTGGATTGAGACGGGCGATAGCGTCCTTTGCTCCCGTCCCTCTTTACCCCCACGCGACAGTGTAACTTTTAACGCGTGGTCAAGGTGCAGTGTTTTAAACTGGCTCTTTTTGTGGTGCTCCCGTCATTCCGCCACAGTGGCAGGGGTGGGCGGGGGCACGGCGCTGGCTGGGGGGGCAGGGCCTGATAATATGGCTGACTTCCAGCAGGGCCGACAAGTTGTTGTTGATCGCCTGAAGCGACGCCTAGGACACTACCGTCATAACCATAATTCCGTTACCAGCCGCTACGATACGTCCATCGAGACGCTCTACACCGACCAACAGAAACAGACCATCCTGCTCAAACAGAGACATATAGAGTCGAAGGCCAAGAAGACCAACAAGAAAAATACTGATAAGAAACAGGATAATTCCTCTTTACTAGCCACAATGGGGGTAAGTCTCACTGTTATTATATATTTCTTTTCTGGATATATGCAAATGTAAAGGAAGCAAAATTAAGGTGTAATAAGTATGGGTACGTTAGCTCTTACGGGTCTATGTGGAGTACCTTTTATTTTTGAATTCGGATCATAGTGCTGCTGTACCTAGAATGCAGAAAATTAGAAATAAAGTCAGAGAACACACATACGGGACTCCGTGGTGTAAAGGTTAGCATTACTGACCATGGGCCTGCGTGGATTCGAATTTTATGCTCCCAACTCAAATGCCTACTCTCCCATCGGCGCTGGTTAATAAATGGGTATCTGCCTTGGGCGTGTGATTGTAATTATCACTTTAACTTCTTTTTGTAATCTGTTTGCATTAAACTCCTGTCTCTATTCCTTATTTTCATTCAACTTTCGCTTAATTTTGTGGTATACCCTCTGTTAACATATTTCAACCTTACATCCTTATATATATATATATATATATATATATATATATATATATATATATATATATATATATATATATATATATTCATATTTATATTTATTATACTTTGTCGCTGTCTCCCGCGTTAGCGAGGTAGCGCAAGGAAACAGACGAAAGAATGGCCCAACCCACACACACACACACACATATATATATATATATATATATATATATATATATATATATATATATATATATATATATATTATTTTTTTTATTTTGCTTTGTCGCTGTCTCCCGCGTTAGCGAGGTAGTGCAAAGAAACAGACGAAAGAATGGCCCAACCCACCCACATACACATGTATATACATACACGTCCACACACGCAAATATACATACCTATACATCTCATTGTATACATATATATACACACAGACATATATACACGTGTACATAATTCATAGTCTGCCCTTATTCATTCCCATCGCCGCCCCGCCACACATGTAATAACAACCCCCCTCCCTCATGTGAGCGAGGTAGTGCTAGAAAAGACAACAAAGGCCCTTATTCGTTCACGCTCAGTCTCTAGCTGTCGTGTAATAATGCAACGAAACCACAGCTCCCTTTCCACATCCAGGCTCCACAGAACTTTCCATGGTTTACCCCAGACGCTTCACATGCCCTGGTTCAATCCAATGACAGCACGTCGGCCCCGGTATACCACATCGTTCCAATTCACTCTATTCCTTGCACGCCTTTCACCCTCCTGCATGTTCAGGCCCCGATCACTCAAAATCTTTTTCACTCCATCTTTCCACCTCCAATTTGGTCTCCCACTTCTCCTCGTTCCCTCCACCTCTGACACTTATATCCTCTTTGTCAATCTTTCTTCACTCATTCTCTCCATGTGACGAACCATTTCAAAACACCCTCTTCTGCTCTCTCAACCACACTCTTTTTATTACCACACATCTCTCTTACCCTATTATTACTTACTCGATCATACCACCTCACACCACATATTGTCCTCAAACATCTCATTTCCAGTACATCCACCCTCCTGTGCACAACTCTATCTATAGCTCACACCTCGCAACCATACAACATTGTTGGAACCACTATTCCTTCAAACATACCCATTTTTGCTTTTCCGAGTTAATGTTCTTGACTTCCACACAATCTTTAACGCTCCCAGAATTTTCACCCCCTCCCCCACCCTATGATTCACTTCTGCTTCCATGGTTCCATCCGCTGCCAAATCCACTCCTAGATATCTAAAACACTTCACTTCCTCCAGTTTCTCTCCATTCAAACTTACCTCAACCCTACTGTACCTAATAACCTTGCTCTTATTCACATTTACTCTCAACTTTCTTCTCACACACTTTACCAAACTCAGTCACCAGCTTATGCAGTTTCTCACATGAATCAGCCACCAGCGCTGTATCATCAGCGAACAACAACTGACTCACTTCCCACGCTCTCTGATCCACAACAGACTGCATACTTGCTCCTCTTTCCAAAACTCTTGCATTCACCTCCCTAACAACCCCATCCATAAACAAATTAAACAACCATGGAGACATCACACACCCCTGCCGCAAACCTACATTCACTGAGAACCAATCACTTTCCTCTCTTCCTACACGTACACATGCCTTACATCCTCGATAAAAACTTTTCACTGCTTCTAACAACTTGCCTCCCACACCATATATTCTTAATACCTTCCACAGAGCATCTCTATCAACTCTATCATATGCCTTCTCCAGATCCATAAATGCTACATACAAATCTATTTGCTTTTCTAAGTATTTCTCACATACATTCTTCAAAGCAAACACCTGATCCACACATCCTCTACCACTTCTGAAACCACACTGCTCTTCCCCAATCTGATGCTCTGTAAATGCCTTCACCCTCTCAATCAATACCCTCCCATATAATTTCCCAGGAATACTCAGACTTATACCTCTGTAATTTGAGCACTCACCTTTGTCCCCTTTGCCTTTGTACAGTGGCACTATGCAGGCATTCCGCCAATCCTCAGGCACCTCACCATGAGTCATACATACATTAAATAACCTTACCAACCAGTCAACAATACAGTCACCCCCTTTTTCAATAAATTCCACGGCAATACCATCCAGCCCCGCTGCCTTGCCGGCTTTCAACTTCCGCAAAGCTTTTACTACTACTTCCCTGTTTACCAACTCATTTTCCCTAACCCTCTCACTTTGCACACCACCTCGACCAAAACACCCTATATCTGCCACTCCATCATCAAACACGTTCAACAAACCTTCAAAATACTCACTTCATCTCCTTCTCACATCACCACTACTTGTTATCACCTCCCCATTAGCCCCCTTCACTGAGGTTCCCATTTATTCCCTTGTCTTACGCACTTTATTTACCTCCTTCCAAAACATCTTTTTATTCTCACTAAAATTTAATGATATTCTCTCACCCCAACTCTCATATTTTTTTTTTTTTTTTTTTTTATACTTTGTCGCTGTCTCCCGCGTTTGCGAGGTAGCGCAAGGAAACAGACGAAAGAAATGGCCCAACCCCCCCCCATACACATGTATATACATACGTCCACACACGCAAATATACATACCTACACAACTTTCCATGGTTTACCCCAGACGCTTCACATGCCTTGATTCAATCCACTGACAGCACGTCAACCCCGGTATACCACATTGCTCCAATTCACTCTATTCCTTGCCCTCCTTTCACCCTCCTGCATGTTCAGGCCCCGATCACACAAAATCTTTTTCACTCCATCTTTCCACCTCCAATTTGGTCTCCCTCTTCTCCTCGTTCCCTCCACCTCCGACACATATATCCTCTTGGTCAATCTTTCCTCACTCATTCTCTCCATGTGCCCAAACCACTTCAAAACTCCCTCTTCTGCTCTGTCAACCACGCTCTTTTTATTTCCACACATCTCTCTTACCCTTACATTACTTACTCGATCAAACCACCTCACACCATATATTGTCCTCAAACATCTCATTTCCAGCACATCCACCCTCCTGCGCACAACTCTATCCATAGCCCACGCCTCGCAACCATACAACATTGTTGGAACCACTATTCCTTCAAACATACCCATTTTTGCTTTCCGAGATAATGTTCTCGACTTCCAAACATTCTTCAAGGCTCCCAGAATTTTCGCCCCCTCCCCCACCCTATGATTCACTTCTGCTTCCATGGTTCCATCCGCTGCCAGATCCACTCCCAGATATCTAAAACACTTTACTTCCTCCAGTTTTTCTCCATTCAAACTTACCTCCCAATTGACTTGACCCTCAACCCTACTGTACCTAATAACCTTGCTCTTATTCACATTTACTCTTAACTTTCTTCTTTTACACACTTTACCAAACTCAGTCACCAGTTTCTGCAGTTTCTTACATGAATCAGCTACCAGCGCTGTATCATCAGCGAACAACGACTGACTCGCTTCCCAAGCTCTCTCATCCACAACAGACTGCATACTTGCCCCTCTTTCCTAAACTCTTGCATTCACCTCCCTAACAACCCCATCCATAAACAAATTAAACAACCATGGAGACATCACACACCCCTGCCGCAAACCTACATTCACTGAGAACCAGTCACTTTCCTCTCTTCCTACACTTACACATGCCTTACATCCTCGATAAAAACTTTTCACTGCTTCTAACAACTTGCCTCCCACACCATATATTCTTAAAACCTTCCACAGAGCATCTCTATCAACTCTATCATATGCCTTCTCCAGATCCATAAATGCTACATACAAATCCATTTGTTTTTCTAAATATTTCTCACACATATATATTTTTTTTTTCTTGCTTTGTCGCTGTCTCCCACGTTTGCGAGGTAGCGCAAGGAAACAGACAAAAGAAATGGCCCAACCCACCCCCATACACATGTATATACATACGTCCACCCCCCTACACATGTATATACTTACGTCCACACACGCAAATATACATACCTACACAGCTTTCCATGGTTTACCCCAGACGCTTCACATGCCCTGATTCAATCCACTGACAGCACGTCAACCCCGGTATACCACATCTCTCCAATTCACTCTATTCCTTGCCCTCCTTTCACCCTCCTGCATGTTCAGGCCCCGATCACACAAAATCTTTTTCACTCCATCTTTCCACCTCCAATTTGGTCTCCCACTTCTCCTCGTTCCCTCCACCTCCGACACATATATCCTCTTGGTCAATCTTTCCTCACTCATTCTCTCCATGTGCCCAAACAATTTCAAAACACCTCTTCTGCTCTCTCAACCACGCTCTTTTTATTTCCACACATCTCTCTTACCCTTACGTTACTTACTCGATCAAACCACCTCACACCACACATTGTCCTCAAACATCTCATTTCCAGCACATCCATCCTCCTGCTCACAACTCTATCCATAGCCCACGCCTCGCAACCATACAACATTGTTGGAACCACTATTCCTTCAAACATACCCATTTTTGCTTTCCGAGATAATGTTCTCGACTTCCACACATTCTTCAAGGCTCCCAGGATTTTTGCCCCCTCCCCCACCCTTTGATCCACTTCTGCTTCCATGCCAGATATCTAAAACACTTTACTTCCTCCAGTTTTTCTCCATTCAAACTTACCTCCCAATTGACTTGACCCTCAACCCTACTGTACCTAATAACCTTGCTCTTACATATATATATATATTTCTCTGCTTCAAGCATCTTTCCTCCCACGCTGTACATATATCTTTTCTTTCATACTATTCGCCATTTCCTGTGTTAGCGAGGTAGCGTTAAGAACAGAGGACTGGGCCTTTGAGGGAATATCCTCACCTGGCCCCCTTTTCTGTTCCTTCTTTTGAAAAAAAAAAAAAAAAAAAAGAGGGGAAGATTTCCAGCCCCCCCCCCCCTTCCCTTTTAGTCACCTTCTACGACATGCAGGGAATATGTAGGAAGTATTCTTTCTCCCCTATATATATATATATATATATATATATATATATATATATATATTCTTTCTTTTCTTTCAAACTGTTCGCCATTTCCCGCATTAGCGAGGTAGCGTTAAGAACAGAGGACTGGGCCTTTGAGGGAATACCCTCACCTGGCCCAATTCTCTGTTCCTTCTTTTGGAAAATTAAAAAAAAAAAAATGTCAATTAAAAATATACTGCATTGTATTTTGATGTGTAGGGTGTCTGGTCTCTCCCAATTTTTTAATGGAAATGTAATGTTACTAGTAATTCTTAAATCTCTTTGATTGTGAGGCCTAATTTAGTTTTGTATTGCAGCAATCAAAGATGCTTGCTCGTGGGCATGACCAGACCACGTCGTCTGGCGAGACCCATGAGAATGAGCCAGCTGCCAAAAAGCAGCGCTTGAACAATGGTGCTCCACCTCATGGTGGACCCATGCATGGCAACCCTACCCATGGTGGACCTCCTCATGGTGGTCCCCCACATGGGGGTCCTCTCCATGCTGGTGCATCTCAGTCTAGTGGAGCAACAGGGGACATCAACGACTTCCAGATGGTGCAGCAGCTTCCCAGTATAAAAAAGACTGATTCCCCTGTGCCTACAGGTGCGACTACCTCGGCCTCTAATGGTCCCCCTGTAGATGATGTCAAAAAGGAGCAGCAGGACTTAAATGACATTGGTCTCCTCGATGACATTGAAGACTTTGGTAACATTGGTGACATTGTAGATATGGGGATTAATTTTGATCAGTTTATGAGTGACCTAGATTTTGACAATATAAAACAAGAAAATAGTAACTCTGGTGATTTTGCTAAGAAGAATCAGTAGAAAATTTATTTGATGAGCCTAATAGTGTTAGTAGTGACAGTGGTGTTGCGAGTGGAAATGCCTAATGCCCAGAGTCCTCAAGTAACCATGAGTAAGGCAGGCAGCACATCTACCACCTCAGCCTCTCCTGTGTTCTCTCAGTATCCAGGAACTCCCCCAGTGTCTCATACCTCCACCCCACCTACCTCCTTCACTCCCACCTCATTTAACCCCACCTCCACCTCTAGCACATCTGGCTCCCCTACTCCATTCTCTGCTACCAGTAATGTGCCAAAAATACGTATGAACATGGGCCAGTCGGATATGATTCCTGCAGCCCAGACTCTGAAACAAATGGCTGAGCAACACCAGATCAAGATGGTGGCTACTGGACCCAATAATGTGCGGTCAGGCTTTGCTGACTATCAGTTGAATAACATGAACAACCCTGCAGGCCCTGGCATGATTACTCAGACAGGGAGCATTAATAATCAAATGTACAATAGTAACATGAATCAAACCAATGCCATGTACAACAATCAAAATAGTGGTATGAGTGAAATGGAGATGAAAAAGCGACAATTAATGCAGCAACAAATGGCGCAACAGCAGCAGCATCATCAGCAGCAGCAACAGCAACAACAACCACAACAATCTCAACAGCAACAACCACAGCAACAGCAACCTCAACAGCAACAACCAGGAGCTCAACAGCAGACTCAAATGCCTGGAGGAATGGTGCCGTACCAAAATCGTATGTCACCTATGGGCTCCTACCCTAACTCTTCACAGCCTGGGACTCTCAATCCTCAACAGTATCAGATGGCTGGAGCTATGGGGACAGGGTTGAGGGGACCCTATCCAGGAGGACCTCGTGGCCCTTCACCCATACCACCTGGGTCACAAGCAGGAGGACCCTCACCCATGACTGCAGGGACACAGGTAAGTACTAAAGATCTGCAGTATGTAAGGATTTCAATTCATCATTCCATGTCGTAAAATAAGGTATTTCTATATTTTTCTACGATATGAAAAACTTTGATATATTGGTAGCATTGTAAATTAAGCTTTTATAAAAATAATTTTGAGGAGATTCATGATGTATGCCTGTTTTGCTTGTAATGTTCTTGTAATGCTATCAGGCTATGTAGTAATGAATACTTTACATTACTGGATGATAATGCTTGGTAACACCGTTCAGTACATTGTCTGTCTCAACAGACTTAAACTGAATCAAAATATAAACCAAGGGAATAGCATAAACTGATATGATATCCTTAGTATTCATTATATTTATAATTACATGTTACTCCTGAATTTCTTTTTATAATCTTTTTATCGCATAAAATTAATGTTAAGATTGTTATTAATGTTCCTTACAACAATCTGCAAAGTACAATTGCAGTATACTTGCATGGTAACCATGAATGCAGGTTCTTTTTAGCTCATAAATTTGACCAACATGTTACAAATAGATTTTTTATGCATTTCCCAAAATTCTGCTACAGATTGAGCAAAGGTACAATGAACAAGATATGCTTTTTTATACAGTACAGTATACAGAATAGGTTGTTTATATTCCATTTGTAAACAGCTTGCTTTATTGCTCACCTAGATTGGTTTCCTTGTTCTTCCCTGACAGCTGGGTGGTCAGTTGGGAGCAGATGGCAAAATGACTAATGAGATGTTCTACCAGGGTCAGATGAGTGGGCAGTATGCATTGAGCCAGGCACAACCCCCACGATACCCTGGTCAACAGATGATGGGCCCAGGCAGCATGATGCGACATGTGAATCCAGGAGGCAGTCAGTTGGTTGGACAAACTGGCCAGATGATATCCCGTCCACCTCCGCCTGAATATCGGCAGGTGGCGTTAATGCAACAGCAACAACAAATGATGGGTCAACCTTTGCCTCAACCAATGACCCAGATTGGTCAAAGCATGGGCCAGATTAGCTATCAAGGTATGAGACCTAACATGAGACCAGGTATGGTTAGTGGTCCCATGGTCAACATGGGATCCAGTCAAATGATGGGTGGTGTGACTCAACAAACATTACCCCCCAACATGCCCACTATGAAGCCTGCAATGGTACCCACTACATCCATGAATCCTTCATCTAGTATGCCCAGTACCACAATGGCTGGGGCTACCATGCCTACCATGAGTGTAGGCACTATGTCAGCGAGCAACATGAGTAACAGCCTAGGTCAGGTCAGCACAGCAGGCACCATGGGTATGGTTAGTCGCACACCAATGGCAAATGGTGGTATGTTACAGCGACCTAGACCACCTAATGTTAATATTGGTCCAGGACCAGGTGGACTGAACATTGGAACACAGATGCCCCCATCGAGACCAGAATGGCGGCAGATCATGATGCAAGGTGGTCAGGGTAACATGCAGATGATTGGACCAATGAGGCCAGGATATCCCCAGCAGCAACCTCAGCAAGGTATATATCATTATTTTTTTCATTTAATGATTAATTTCTTACATTTTGGCCTTTGATGTTACAAATTATAATTTTCATCATTTTGTACATTCACTACATCTCATTAATTTGGGATTTTTGTTGAAACCATTTCTCAGTTTTTTGTCAAAGTTCCATTTCAGTACTTCTTTGAGCCCTCATTATTTAGTGCTTATGCAAATAAGGCTGAGAAAACTTTACATTTCACTGTTATTATTCCTAGTGCAAGATATTTCTGACTCCATTACGATGTGTGTGCTACATAAAACAGCAACAAATCCAAGATTCATTTTCTTAGAATTATTGTTGTGTAAACAAAAGGCAAATTATAAATAGTACATAAATTTTTTTGAGAAAATTTGGTGCAGTACCATTTAGTTTGTAAGTGGGCAAAAATGGGTATGTTTGAAGTAATAGTAGTTCCAACAATATTATGTGGTTGCGAGGCATGGGCCTTAGATAGGGTTGTATGGAGGGGGTGGATGTGTTGGAAATTAAATGTTTGAGGACAATATGTGGTGTGAGGTGGTTTGATTGAGTAAGCAATGAAAGGGTAGGAGAGATATTTGGTAATAAAAAGTGTGGTTGAAACAGCAGAAGAGGGTGTGTTGAAATGGTTTGGACATATGGAGAGAATGAGTGAGGAAAGTTTGACAAAAAGGATATATGTGTCAGAGATGGAGGGAACAGGGTGAAGCTGGAGCTCAAATTGGAGGTGGAAGAATGGAGTGAAAAAGATTTTGAGTGATTGGGGCCTGAACATACAAGAGGGTGAAAGGCATGCGAGGATTAGAGTGAATTGGAACAATGTGGTATACCGGGGTTGACGTGTTGTCAGTGGATTGAACCAGGGCATGGGTCTGGGGTAAGCCATGGAAAGTTTTGTGGAGCCTGGATGTGGAAAGGGAGCTGTGGTTTCAGTGCATTACACATGACAGCTAGAGACTGTGAATGAATGTGGCCTTTGTTGTCTTTTTCTACCCCTACCTCATGCATGCGCAGGGGGAGGGGATGCCATTTCATGTGTGACGGGGTGGCAACGGGAATGCGTGTGTGGGCATGTATGTATATACATGTGTATGTAGGTGGGTTGGGCCATTCTTTCATGTTTTCTTGCGCTACCTAGCTAATGCGGGAGACAGCAATAAAGTATGATGAAAAAAAATAATGCATACATATTCGCCATTTCCCACATTAGCAAGGTAGAGTTAAGATCAGAGGACTGAGCCTTAGAGGGTAAACATTTTGGAACTTTTCTGATAAAAGTGATATCTGTGGTACTGACTTTGTCTTTCTCATGTTCAGGTGGTATGATGAGCCAGGGGGGCCAGATCATTGGAATGCAACGCCCCCCAAGTCAGATGATGAATATTATGGCAATGCAGCAAGGACCATCCATGCAGGGTGGCCCTGGAATGCAGGGGACACCAGGAATGCAGCCAGGACCAGGAATGCAGCCTGGTCCAGGAATGCAGCAAGGACCAGGAATGCAGCCAGGTCCTGGTATGCAAGGTGGTCCAGGAATGCAGGCTGGGCCAGGAATGCAGGCTGGACCAGGGATGCAGGCTGGACCCGGAATACAGGGGGCAGGAATGCAAGGGGGGCCTACTATGCAGGGAGGTCCAAGGATGCAAGCTAATATGGTTGCCTTGACCCAGCAGGGACAGGTATGTATATATCTTTTTATTCAAACTTATATAATAAAGTTTTTTTACTTTTATTTTCTCCTTAATGGTATGAAAGAACTTCCTGGAAGTTTGTCCTCTTCAAATTATCTTTATTACTCTCTAAATGTTTTAGATGTTAGAATTTCCCATATTGTAGATACATATTATGCCAAAAGGATCTGATAACAAAATGAATTTCAGCAACTTTTAGAGTTTTCTGTTCTCAGTAAACTCTTTTATATTAGTTTTAAACAACATTTCAGCTGTATTTGTTGTGCTGCATTTGACGAAAATTCTTCTGTTTCTTATCCTGCATAGACTACTGTAGCAATATGGGGTAGTATGTGGTCCAGTACAATTGAAGGACAGTAAACATAGTGTCATCTTGCCTCTTGTTTTCAGTTACTGGATGCCTTCATGTAACTTGAATTTGAGCAACCTTCTACCAGAAAGTACAAAACTCACTTATCCCAAACCTCTGGTGAAATTTCTTGGTTGTTTCCATTAGCATAGGACTAGATGTAGGTGAAACTTTACTAAAGCATTGCTTGAATCATTTTCCTCCATGCTTCGTCTTTTGATTGACACTTTCACCAGAGAACTTCAGTAGCTTTTTAGGTTGCTTCTCTATTTAATAAATTGTTGAAAGACCCGTATAGAAATGGTTTATTATCATGCACTAATGTGCCCTTCTCTAATTACTGTATAAATTACTGTTTTTGCTTAACTGTAACCAAAAGGTGCTTTTTCATACTATATAACATCACTGCATTCATGCTGAATCTTGGACACTTGGTAGATGCCAAGTGAAATACAGAAATAATGAGTAGAAAGACACAACTACCACGAGTTCGAGACTGCAATGACACGACTACTACAAGTTCAAAACTGAGTAAACAGTGAACTGGCATATCAGAGATATATATGAGCAGCACACGAACAACAGAGTGGCAGTATCTGTTAACATGGTTGACACTTCAACAATTACTTAACACAGTTGACACTCCATCAATCACTTAAGGGACTTGATAGCTGATGCAGTGAATCCTGACAACTTGTGAAGTTTTAGTTTTGCAGTAAATGTTCGTAAAGATTTTGAAAAAAATCACTTCAATTATATACTAATTTAAATACAAATTTTAGACTAAGCAAGTGGCAGCTGATTAAGTAGAAGTTCAAGTGCTACAGCTTTCATTAAGTACCAGTACCCTCGCAGGTGCTAGACTTTAAGAGCTTCCGATGTTTGAAATGATGTATTTGAGATGTTTGAGTGTATCACAATATCTTGCCTATATATTTTGACACTGAAACCAACTGAATAATTTTCATATCCTCCCACTTCTGTACTATCATTAGTACCTTGACTGTGTATTTTCAGTCAAGTGGCTGCCTACATCCAATAAACCATTAATCATTTATTTATAAACAAAAATCAAAACATTGTAAGTATATTTTGATGATCAGCCTACATATTTTGATACTGAATACTAGAGCCAAAACATTTAATAATCTGTGGTTGTATTTTAATTTTATATACATATTAGACTTAGCAATTTGTAAGGTTTTATTTTCTAACATAACAGAGAGCTGGCAGGTGTTTTCTTCTTTCCCTGTCTTCTAGTAGTGTATATTGAACATTAAGAGAGCTGTTATGTGTAAAGTAAATCCTCTCCTCATTAAATTTATAAGCGTGCGTGTGTATATATATTTGATTAATAGAACTTATGAAGTAATATATATGTGATGCTTCTGGAGTAAATCATGGAAAGGTCTGTGGGCCTGGATGAGGATAGGGAGCTGTGGTTTTGGTGCATTAAATGAAACATGACAGTTAGAGACTGAGTGTGAACGAATGTGGTCTTGTTGTCTTTTTTCCTGGTGCTACCTCGCTGAAGGGGGAGGGGGTAGCAATGTTTCGTGTGGGACAGGGTGGTGCCAGGGATGGATGATGGCAAGCAAGTATGAATATATATGTGTGTGTATATATGTATGTCTGTGTATATATGTATGTCTGTGATGTCTTTGTATGTGTATGTATGTGTCTATGTTGATATGAATACGTATATGTGCGTGTATGGGTGTTTATGTAGATATAGATGTATATATGAGTGGATGGGCCATTCTTTCTTCATCTGTTTTCTCGTGCTACCTTGCGGACGTAGGAAACATATATATATATATATATATATATATATATATATATATATATATATATATATATATATTCTTTCTTTTTCTTTCAAACTATTCGCCATTTCCCGCGTCAGCGAGGTAGCGTTAAGAACAGAGAACTGGGCCTTTAAGGGAATATCCTCACCTGGCCCCCTTCTCTATTCCTTCTTTTGGAAAATTAAAAAAAAATAATGAGAGGGGAGGATTTCCAGCCCCCCGCTCCCTCCCCTTTTAGTCGCATTCTACGACATGCAGGGAATACGTGGGAAGTATTCTTTCTCCCCTATCCCCAGGGATATATATATATGAGTGGTGGGATGAAGAAGTAAGATTATTAGTGAAAGAGAAGAGAGAGGCATTTGGACGATTTTTGCAGGGAAAAATGCAATTGAGTGGGAGATGTATAAAAGAAAGAGACAGGAGGTCAAGAGAAAGGTGCAAGAGATGAAAAAGAGGGCAAATGAGAGTTGGGGTGAGAGAGTATCATTAAATTTTAGGGAGAATAAAAAGATGTTCTGGAAGGAGGTAAATAAAGTGCGTAAGACAAGGGAGCAAATGGGAACTTCAGTGAAGGGTGCAAATGGGGAGGTGATAACAAGTAGTGGTGATGTGAGAATGAGATGGAGTGAGTATTTTGAAGGTTTGTTGAATGTGTTTGATGATAGAGTGGCAGATATAGGGTGTTTTGGTCGAGGTGGTGTGCAAAGTGAGAGGGTTAGGGAAAATGATTTGGTAAACAGAAAAGAGGTAGTAAAAGCTTTGCGGAAGATGAAAGCCGGCAAGGCAGCAGGTTTGGATGGTATTGCAGTGGAATTTATTAAAAAAGGGGGTGACTGTATTATTGACTGGTTGGTAAGGTTATTTAATGTATGTATGACTCATGGTGAGGTGCCTGAGGATTGGCGGAATGCATGCATAGTGCCATTGTACAAAGGCAAAGGGGATAAGAGTGAGTGCTCAAATTACAGAGGTATAAGTTTGTTGAGTATTCCTGGTAAATTATACGGGAGGGTATTGATTGAGAGGGTGAAGGCATGTACAGAGCATCAGATTGGGGAAGAGCAGTGTGGTTTCAGAAGTGGTAGAGAATGTGTGGATCAGGTGTTTGCTTTGAAGAATGTATGTGAGAAATACTTAGAAAAGCAAATGGATTTGTATGTAGCATTTATGGATCTGGAGAAGGCATATGATAAGAGTTGATAGAGATGCTCTGTGGAAGGTATTAAGAATATATGGTGTGGGAGGCAAGTTGTTAGAAGCAGTGAAAAGTTTTTATCGAGGATGTAAGGCATGTGTACGTGTAGGAAGAGAGGAAAGTGATTGGTTCTCAGTGAATGTAGGTTTGCGGCAGGGGTGTGTGATGTCTCCATGGTTGTTTAATTTGTTTATGGATGGGGTTGTTAGGGAGGTAAATGCAAGAGTTTTGGAAAGAGGGGCAAGTATGAAGTCTGTTGGGGATGAGAGAGCTTGGGAAGTGAGTCAGTTGTTGTTCGCTGATGATACAGCGCTGGTGGCTGATTCATGTGAGAAACTGCAGAAGCTGGTGACTGAGTTTGGTAAAGTGTGTGAAAGAAAAAAGTTAAGAGTAAATGTGAATAAGAGCAAGGTTATTAGGTACAGTAGGGTTGAGGGTCAAGTCAATTGGGAGGTAAGTTTGAATGGAGCAAAACTGGAGGAAGTAAAGTGTTTTAGATATCTGGGAGTGGATCTGGCAGCGGATGGAACCATGGAAGCGGAAGTGGATCATAGGGTGGGGGAGGGGGCGAAAATCCTGGGAGCCTTGAAGAATGTGTGGAAGTCGAGAACATTATCTCGGAAAGCAAAAATGGGTATGTTTGAAGGAATAGTGGTTCCAACAATGTTGTATGGTTGCGAGGCGTGGGCTATGGATAGAGTTGTGCGCAGGAGGATGGATGTGCTGGAAATGAGATGTTTGAGGACAATGTGTGGTGTGAGGTGGTTTGATCGAGTGAGTAACGTAAGGGTAAGAGAGATGTGTGGAAATAAAAAGAGCGTGGTTGAGAGAGCAGAAGAGGGTGTTTTGAAGTGGTTTGGGCACATGGAGAGAATGAGTGAGGAAAGATTGACCAAGAGGATATATGTGTCGGAGGTGGAGGGAACGAGGAGAAGAGGGAGACCAAATTGGAGGTGGAAAGATGGAGTGAAAAAGATTTTGTGTGATCGGGGCCTGAACATGCAGGAGGGTGAAAGGAGGGCAAGGAATAGAGTGAATTGGAGCGATGTGGTATACCGGGGTTGACGTGCTGTCAGTGGATTGAATCAAGGCATGTGAAGCGTCTGGGGTAAACCATGGAAAGCTGTGTAGGTATGTATATTTGCGTGTGTGGACGTATGTATATACATGTGTATGGGGGGGGGGTTGGGCCATTTCTTTCGTCTGTTTCCTGGCGCTACCTCGCAAACGCGGGAGACAGCGACAAAGTAAAAAAAAAAAAATATATATATATATATATATATATATATATATATATATATATATATATATATATATATATACACATGAGAGGGTAGTGAGTGGTGGGATGGAGAGGTAAGATTATTTGTGAAAGAGAAGAGAGAGGCATTTGGACAATTTTTGCATGGAAATAATGCAAATGACTGGGAGATGTATAAAAGAAAGAGGCAGGAGGTCAAGGGAAAGGTGCAAGAGGTGAAAAAGAGGGCAAATGAGAGTTTAGGGAGAATAAAAAGATGTTTTGGAAGGAGGTAAATAAAGTGCGTAAGACAAGAGAACAAATGGGAACATCAGTGAAGGGGGCAAATAGGGAAGTGATAACAAGTAGTGGTGATGTGAGAAGGATATGGAGTGAGTATTTTGAAGGTTTGTTGAATGTATTTGTTTCCTTGCGCTACCTCGCTAACGCGGGAGACAGCAACAAAGCAAAATATATAAATAAATATATATATATATATATATATATATATATATATATATATATATATATATATATATATATATATATATATTCATGATTTTGCCATTTTCTCCATTACCAAGGTAGTGCCAGGAACTGAAGAAGAAAGGCCACATTCACTCATGTGCAATGCATGAAAACCAGTTCCTCATCCACAACTAAGCTCTAGACCTTTCCATGGTTTCCCCTGGCCTCCTTACATACCCTAACTCAGTCCATTGACCACACATTGACCCCTGTGTGTCACATTGTCCCATTTCACTCTATCCTGTGTATGCTTTTCACCCTCCTGCATATTCAGACCCCAATTACAAAATCATTTTCCCCGTCTTTCCATCTCCAGTTTCAACTCCCTCTTATCCTTGTCCCCTCCCCTTCTGGCATATTTTCTCTATAAACTGACATATTTTCTCTCTGTCAACCTTCACTCATTCTTTCCTCGTCTAAACCATATCAGCATATCCTATTCAGCTATCAACCACACTCTTGTTATTACCACACTTTTCCCTTACCCTTTTATTACTTGATTAAACCACCTCACACCATGTTATGTTCTTCGACATTTCATTGCCAACATACCCATCCTCCTCTGCACATCACCTATAGCCCATGCCTTACATCCATACAACATCATTGGCATTACTATACCTTCAAACATCCATTTTCTTCTTCCTAGATAATTACCTCTCTTTCCACACTTTCCTTATTTCTCCTAGACCCATCACGCCAATTGTGCTTCTGTGAAGTAGTTATGCATGTGCTTGTGGAGGTACATGAGCAACCAGGTCGTATAAGCAAAAACATACATCATATTTTTGGGAAAGCTATCAGGTTTTGCGATCACTGTGAGTCCATAAATTAAATTGCATTAGACTCATCTTTGTTGAGTGAGTTGTACAGGTATTGCCTGTGCAGATGTGAGGTGTTACATTATTCCATATGGGGACAAGTTTGACTGGAGAGAGATGTATTTCTTACTTGTATTTACTGCCTGCAAAACTAATTAATTAAGGTTATATACTTTGTAAAACTTGTTACTGGCATTTCCCATAACTGTGATCAAATCTTATCATTCTATTTTAATTTGTTGCTGCACTCTTCGGATTTCTGTAATGCAGAGTGCATTATTACCACTATTATATGCCATATTTGATTAAAGGTTACCCAGTAGTAACAAGAGATGTTATGTTTTTGGGTTTCAAAGTGATGTAACTAAAATTGTCCATAACCACAGCTTTTAGGATTCCTCTAGATTAAGTTTATTAAACCCAGTACTCAAGAATTCTTTTCTTAAATCTCTCATATTTTCAGGTACGGATGGGTATACACATGAGCCAGGCTGGAGGTATGGGAGGTGCACAGGTTACCTCACAGTATCCAGGACAACAAGGGCCAATGACTACAATGGCACAAATACCCCCTGGACCTAACCAAATGATGGCAAATGCTGCTGCCCAGGCTAGAAACTCTGCAGCAATGGCTGGAATGACTGGTGCTCGCAGTCCGGCTACTATGGCTCAGATGAGTGGAAGTGGGCACCCCATGAGTCCCGCTAATAGGGGTCAGATGGGTGGGGCGAGCCCAGTAAACATGGGTCAGATGAGTGGTCCTGGCCAAGCCCCTAGTCCAGCCAATATGGGAGGCATGGCACACCCACGATCTCCTGCTAACATAAGCCAGATGCACCCTCGCAGTGGCAGCAGTCCAGCAACGATGGGTCAGGGTGGACCAGCAAGACCTCTGAGTAATCCTGGCATGGGTCAAGGAGGCCCCACACGACCTCTGAGTAACCCAGGTATGGCTCAGCAGCAAGGACAACAGCCAGCCCAAACAACAGCAACAGGAGCAACAGTTGGAGGTCAGACTCCTGGAAATACTGCAGGACCTATGAACCGTGGATCACCCGGTGGTATAAACCAGAGCACTGGGGGTATGAACCAGAACCCGGGGGGTATGAACCAAAATCCTGGAGGTATAAACCAAAACCCTGGAGTTATGAACCAGAACCCTGGGGCTATAAACCAAAACCCTGGGGGTATGAACCAAACCCCTGGTGGTCCTCCTGGCCCTCGACCTGGTCAGAGTCCTATGAACCAGGTTCAGCCTATTCAGGGCTCAGGCAGTGGACCACAGGCTAACATGAACATGAATAGGGTGAAAGGTGGCCCTGCAACTGTGAATAATGGATCTAATGCACCTCAAACATCAGTGGCTAATCAGCGGCCTGCCAATGATGGTACTAGTAATGTACGGACATCACAACCATCAACACCTAACCCACCCACCTCTAGTGGCAGTGCACCGGCAACAGAATTTGACTTTGAAGGCATATGTCAATTTGCCTCGTTAATAGATTAAGGTGGTCTTGGGGTACGGTTTGGTGCCTCATATCAGTGCTGTATATATGAAGCATTCCTGTAGAAGTGTTATATAGTGTACAGTCTTAATTATTATTATTATTATTATTATTTTATTATGTCGATAATTATCAGTGAATGGTCCAAGAACCGGGAGAGAACAAGAGTAATGTAGTGTATTGATGAGGACTTGCCATATCATATAGTCTTACTGCCAAGTATTAAATCCCAATACCACCACAAAATTAGTGGCCGTGTTGACACCAGCGGAAGTGCTACATTCCATAATCCCTACACTGGGGCAGAGCTAAGTCTTCACCCTCAGTATGTGGCAACCACAAATTTTGAGCTAAGCCCATGAGCCACGTGTACCAGTATCGACCATGGAAAGTGAAATGGGTCCAATTCAGCATGCTTTGCTCACAAAAATGATAAAAGACTGGGCTTAGATCTGGAATATTATGTCATGGTTAGTGTGTTTTTTAAGGATCATGATCTTAACTGTATGAGAGGGATAATGTGCCTGAGAAGCCACAGTGGGCTTGACATAGTTTAGCTGGTTTAATCACATTTCCTCTCCATGACATGGGCCTTGAAGTTTTTATTTTTGTTTTGTAAATATCTTGTACTAAAGATAAAACAAACTATTGGATGACTTATTAGGTAATTTTTTTTTATGTAGGTTGGATGTCTTTACATATATAAAAAAAAAATGCAAATAATATTTTGAACTGCAAGGCCCTCTTTGTGCCAAGTATGTGTACAAAACTCATAATTTGTGACATGAACAAGTTCTGTTATTATTACAAAGACTGTCCTGTGTTGTCAACTGAGAGTGTTGGTTCTCATATGCCCCAGCGAGGTGACTGTAGCTGTGTACTCTAATGTAGGTGGTTTTGTAGAATTTTCCTACTATTGTAAATTAGCATCACAAGGAACTTTTTTTTTACTGGGTAGACTTTCCACAACCATCACACTTCCATTTACCCCTCACTATATCTCTTCCTCAGCCTCCACCATTACCATTACCATCACCATTACCATCCCCACCACCTTGATTAGTAAATGCCATGTGTCCCATAATGCAGTGCACAGGCACTTGGGAGAGAAGAGTTTCAGTAAGTAAATTTATTTGCATAAAACTTTATGTTGGCTCAAAATTTGATCCTGAATTATTGTAAAAAAAAAAAAAGACCCCACTTGTATTCAGAGTTGATGAATGTCTCCCGAGCCCTGGTTTTACTGCTTGCAACTGAAGTGCAATGGTAAGATACCGAAGCTCAGCATGCCTTATTTTCCACTCTAACTTCATCTCCCTAGCTTTGATGGCAGTGGACATGGTAGCTGCGACTTGTGCTGTGTGTCTGGACAATTATTAGTCCCCAGTATTATCTTCAAAACTCCAGCACACTGCACTTGTTGCTTTACCCATACCAGTTTGCCCAAAACTGTTGTCTATGCAGTATTAGTACCATTGTTTATTTTGTCATATTTTATGAAGATTTTTACCCAAGATTTTTTTAGAATTATCTTTTCCATGTTTAAAAAAAAAGATTTGGAGATGTAGGCATGAAGAAGCTTCACTATAACACGGAAAGAAACACAAAACTGTAAACTATTTTTATATATGACTTGTGCAGCATAGGACAAGAAAGACATTGTGCTGAGCCTGCAACATTGCATCATATTCCTGTCGCAGAAAAAAAAAAAATTCTGTTGGTTTATGCCGTACATTTCTACCATTATGTACAGTATCGTCTTCACCCAGTGATTCTCAGGTATTTTTGCAGAGACCCAAACTTCCAAACCAGTCACCACGTATAATTGTATATTTATTTAACTTTAACCATTTTTATATGCTTTTCTTGTTTTATTAGTAAAATCTGTCTGTTTTATTGTTTTATTCTGAAATCTGTTCAGATTTCTGACATTTTTCAGATAGATTACCTTCCATATACTTTTTTCCTCTGGGTCTGTATGGCAAAACCAATAGAAAGGCATGAGGAGCCCTCTGCTGTAATCCTGCAACGAGAATCACACCCTGCATATGTATACCATGACAACAGCAAAGGAGGTTATGACTGAAGGCATACCCAGAGACTGATTTATGTAGTATATCCTGCCAGAGTATTAGACAATGGTGGTAGTTCTTGGGCGTGCTTCTCACAGTTGTCTGGGTGGCAGTACGGCAGCGTGAACACAGGTCCTTCCTCAAGTGCGTGCTAAATGTTCGCCAGTGTACAAACTTGTAGGTACTAGTCCATCATATAAAGGCATAAGGGGAAGATCACTACCTGTCAACCTTTAATCATTTTCTCCCAGTCAAATATTTCATATTGGAAAGAATTTGGAAAATTTAAAATTTTTTTTATACTGGTAAATGCAAACCAATAAAGGTCTTCAGAAAATTTTACTTTTTCACAGAAATGATTATTGGTCAGTGCAGGAGCTCCCCTTTCAACGTGCCCATGAAGTCAGTGAAAACACAGGTTGTGTAGTGAGTATCTTTTCCAGAAGACATATTTTTAAACATTAAAGTTTCAAGTGTACAAATTTAGCCTCTATTTTAAAGGCAATGTGTTTTCACTGATTTTTGGTACATCAGGTTTTATAATGCAAATTAGAAGTTTGTGCATATATATATGACACCATGATAAATTATGAGTTTTTGGTAATTTGTGTAAATTATGTTTGTTCTCCAGCTTTAAAATAGTGGAAATGAGCCTTAATAGCCAACTACCGAAGTCTCATAATCAATTTTTCAAATCACGGTTAATAATGAAAATGGGCATCAAAGCAAGCATTTTATCACTACTACTGACTCTTCTTAGCATTGACTTTATTGATGGTCAATATTGGTTTCTTTATTTTAGATGTTATGAATTTCTCTACACACACTTGGCATGACTTTTATGGTTAGCCAAAAAGAATGACCAAGCCCTAAAACTGATTAGGCCATCAGTGGTTTCCCTTTTGTTGAAATTTTGTGAAGCTTCTATGATCTGTACACAAATTTTGATAGTTTTTCAATTTAATACAGTCTATTAATTACACAGGACTTGATTTGTATTTTCTTATTGTACTTATCGTAGTTTTTATATTAATTTAATCAAAAGTTATTTTATACTGTGTGTGAGTGTAACAAGTTACAAAATGAAATTTACTTGAAGAATCCAGAAATTTTTCACAAATTTCTGGTTTCTGAAATGAAATTTCAGATATTTCCCTCTTTTTTCACTCTGTACCTGTTATTCCATTTCCACCAGCCATGCTTTGATTGCCCAGAAAAGATAAAATCTGGGGGGCTCAGATGATAACGTCTGCAAACTTGAGGTTTCAGGTTGGGTTTTATATGATGACTTAGCTGAACTCTTCCTGTTGCCCATCAATTTGTACACTTTTATCTGAGCCCAGGTTTAATCTTGAATCAATCTTTTTGTGACCCCAGACAGTGCCGCACCGCCACCAAGACAGTGTCTTGCATCACCTCGCATCGTTTCATCGAATGCACCCCAGCCACCTTTGAGATCTTGAAACAGAAAGGCTGTACCTAGAATCAGGACGTTAGATCAGTATTCCTTCATTATGTATTTTGTAAAGCTCTGCCTATTATGGCTATACTTGATGTATTTTAATCTTATTAATCCATGTAAATATTTTGCAGAGGCTGTTTTTATGCAAGCTATAAGACTAAGTCTTGTTTTTACCACCTGTAAACTGTGGTACCTGAGGTAAAGAAGGTAATGATGTCCCAAGTCTGCCTCACTAGGAATCTGTTGAACAGCCTAAGTGAAATTAATGAGAGACAAAGGTTGCTGAGGTGTTAGTGTCATGCCTCAGAAGTGGCAATGTTCAGTTAAGGAGGTGGCTCTGTCATCCCTTTGTGAGTACAGCAGCCATTCCTTAATGCTGTGTCTTGTTGGCTGGTCACTCACTCATGTGAGAAATGCAAATATGCAGGATGTAGCTCAAAGGGCACAAGAAATGCTTTAAGACAGTAGGAAAAAAAGCTGTCGGGGTACAAGGAAAAGATTGTATTTTTGGGCGTAGGTTTAGGGGGGGAGGGCACTGTAACAAAAATGCCATCAAGCCAAAAAAAAAGGAAAAAGCAGGAAGGTGGGTGCGGCACAATGACCCCCTGGCCACACCTGTGACCGGATGATCTCAGCCGACGTACTTAGGTCACAAAGTCAATTGCTTTGTATCATGTCATCCACCAGCTGACATGCCATCCTTGCAGATATGTACATATTGTTGTCATTTCAAATGCAATAAAATAGTTTCGGTCATGAGGGTCTCTTTTTTCACATACCTTTCAAATGAAGCCCTTAGCAATACCAATATTCCAGAAACAAACTGAACTATACCATCTGTTCAGTTAAAACTTGTGTTATGCATTGAGTGCAATGAGTGGAAATATATACACATACACACATGCACATATTCAGCCTCACTTTCCTTCATCCATTCCTATTGCTATCCCCTGCTTCACCAAGGTAGTACCAAGAAAACAAACTAAAAAATGCCACACTCAACTACCTGTAATGTGTAATGCACCAAAAACAGCTCCCTATCCACATCCAGGCCCCACAGACCTTTCTATGGCTTACCCCTGATGTTTCATATACCCTGTCTCGGTCCATTGATAGCACATCGACCCTGGTATACCACATCATTACAATTCATTCTATTCCTTGCACGCTTCTCACCTTCCTGTATGTTGAGGCCTTGATCGCGCAAAATCTTTTTCACCATCTGACTGTAGATCTGGAGTGTGATGGTGTGAAGTTCATCGGCAGGGCGAGGGGTCAGGTTGCAAGAGCTCAGGTGGCTGGCCGTGACCTCGTAACCCTTGTGGAAGTGGAAGTCAATCCTGTGTCTCTCATGGTACCGGAGTTCCAAGCCGCTGGCTATGCCGGTGTACAGGTCAAAACCAGGATTGGTCCAGGTTAGGGAAACAGGACTTGTACAGGTCAATGTAAGAGATGGTCAGGTGAGTGATGCAACCTGGAGGCTGCTGGTCCCCGGGCTGGAAGTTGTGAACCTTGAAGATACCCCCAGAGATGAACCTGGAGAAGGGTTCCATCTTTTCTCTGGAAAGGTCATCACCCCAGTCACTCTTCTCATCTCCCTCACTCCCGTCAGTCTCCAGGGGCCTCAGGCTGTGAGGAGGGAACCTGGACTCCGGCTCCTGCAGCGCCTCCGTCAGTAGCAGGATGGTATTGCAGCAGGCAACAGACAGCCAACGGACCGCAGCCCCTGAAGCCCTTCTGAGGGCCTGTGTATACTGCTTGCAGCTTGGTGAAGATGGTAGTGGAGAGGCTTGTACATTGGCAGGGAGCTAGGTGAAGTAAGCAGAGTAGATGCCGTCTCCAGCCAAAATGTCGGCACCAACACCGTTGTCCAGGAGAGGGAATGATATGGGGCCATCTTTGGTGGGCGGTATGACACTGCAGTGATGTTGGCATCAAGCACAGTGCAGTACTTGATCGACATTTCCAACATCAGCAAGTTGGTGCCAGGAAACAGACGAAGAACACATATATACATAAACGGCCATACAAGTACATATACACATATGTATCAACATATACATACAGAGACATATATACACATGGATATATCCATACCTGCTTACCTTCAATCCATTCCCGGCATCACCCTGACCCACAGGAAACAGTATCGCTGGCCCCTGCTTCAGCAGGTAGCACCAGGAAAACAAATAAAAAAGGCCACATTCGTTCACACGCAGACTCTTACTGTCATGCATCGAAACCACAGCTCGCTATCCACACATACACACATATATATATATATATGGAGATGGAGCAAGTATTTTGAAGGTTTGTTGAATGTGTTTGATGATAGAGTGGCAGATGTAAGGTGTTTTGGTCAGGGTGGTGTGTGAAGTGAGAGGGTCAGGGAGAGTAGTTTGGTTGAGAGAAAAGAAGAGTGAAATCTTTGTGGAAGATGAAATCCAGCAGGCAGCAAGTTTAGATGGCATTGCAGTAGAATTTATAAAGAAAAGAGGTAACTGTGCTGACTGGTTGGTAAGGATATTCAATGTATGTATAGATCAAGGTGAAGTACCTGAGTATTGGGGGAATGCATACAAAGCAACATTGTACAAAGGCAAAGGGGATAAAGGTGAATGTTCAAGCTACAAAGGCATAAGTTTGTTGAGTATTCCTGGGAAATTGTATTGGAGGGTACTGATTGAGAGGGTGAAGGCATGTACAGAGCTTCAGACTGGGGAAAAGCAGTGTGGTTTCAGAAGTGGTAGAGGATGTGTGGATCAGGTGTTTGCTTTGAAGAATGTGTGAGGAATTCTTAGAAAAACACATGGATTTGTATGTAGCATTTCTGGATCTGGAGAAGGGATATGATAGGTTTGATAGAGAAGCTTTGTGGAAGGTCTTAAGAGTATACAGCATAGGAGGTAAGCTGCTAAAAGCAATGAAAAGTTTTTACCAAGAATGTAAGGCATGTGTGTGAGTAGGAAGAGAGGAGATTGATTGGTTCCCAGTGAAGGTCAGTCTGCAGCAGGGGTTTATGATGGCCCCATGGTTGATTAATTTGTTTATGGATGGGCAAAGGATTTATGGGATTTGAGCTAAATGCAAGTGATGAAGAGGACGAGTATGTAGTCTGTTGTAGATGACAGGGCCTGAGAAGTAAGTCAGTTGTTGTTTTCCAATGATACAGCTCTGGTGGCTGATTTGAGAAACTGCAGAAGCTGGTGACTGAGTTTAGAAAAGTGTGTGAAAGGAGAAAACTTAGTTGAGAGTAAATGTGAACAACAGCACGGTTATCAGGCTCATTTAACATGGTTTCACAACAGTGTCAAGTTTCTAGTGAATTAGGCACTAATGATCTCATGTTATTTATTTCATAATGTACAATTCAATAAATGTTCAAAAGTAAAAAAAAAAAATATGATATAGAGGTTCTGCTTTTTTGGGAATAAATCTTTCAGCATTTCAAATTAATGAACAAAAATAAACATTATACATTGCTGGTTTGAACTTAAATTACAATGTGAATATATATCAGTAACTACAAAGAACACTATGCACAATTTTTTTTTACACAGGTGGAAAACCCAGTTACTAATATTTTCTCTTAATATGACACAGAATCTAACACTACATGGTCTGAAACCATGAGTCTCAATACTGTTATGAGCATCATCCTGAAAACTGGATGGAACATTCTGAGAGAAGTTACCATTATTCTTGAAATTCACCTTAACAGATATATTTAAGTGGAAAAATGAAGTGTGCTGAAAGCATATATTCCAACCTATATGCCAAAAAATGTGTAACTAATAACAGCATCCTAAAGCTTCCTAGCATGTTCACGTCTTACCTGAAATCCTTGTCTACAACGGTAGTGCTGTACTTTAGCAAATGACTTCAAGTGTTAGTCACAAACAATTATAGGGTAGCTACGTACAGTCCATTTTCGCTACTGTTACCACATGAAATATGATAAGTACGCTATAAAATTAAGTATAACTGACCTAAATAGCAGGGTACAATGAATGCTGTGTTGAGGTCACTGAAGCAAATTTACCATGTGAACTGTTTTGTATTTTACATTGGCAAATTCAGTTTTCACATGCGTTATTCAATGCTTCTCCAGTGCCAACTGTAGAAGCTCATTCATAGAAGACAAGACTGTGCGTGGATCTTCCACCAATCCTGCTAGCACCATGGCATTGCTGAACAACTGAGAAAATAGAAAGAATTTATGATTACTTCTACATTTCTAAATGCTGTCCTCACATAAGAGAACAACCTTTATTAAGCTGAAGACCAATTCATGGCTTAACTTTAACCCCACACCAAATGTAATCAAATTTTTCACAAACATCCCAAACCAAAAATCTTGCCCTTTAACCTACCTGTTTGGCAGTTAGTTCAGCTAACCGAGGATTACTGTCACGAAGGCCATTCAACTTCATAATGATTGGGTGGCTGGGGGAAAAGATTTACCAGATAAAGAAAATACATACCTTTAAAAGAGATACTAAGTTGTAATCCAAGAAAAATCTTGACAAATCTAAGAGAACTGACCTTGAACTGATTCCCTAAACTGAAATTCCTCTTTTATTCGCTTTAACACTCCGTACTACCCTATCTATAGCCCATGCCTCACAACCATGTAATATTGTTGGAACTACTATTCCTTTAAACATATATTTTTGCACTTTGAGAAAGAATACTTCTCACATATGCCCTGCATGTCACAGAAGACAACTTAAAAGGGTCTGGAGGAGGAGGCTGGAAATCATCCCCTCCAGTTTTACCTTTCCAAAAGGAACAGAGATTGGGGTCAAGTGAGGCTCAGTCATTTATTCTGGATCGCTACCTTACTAACGTGGGGAATGGTAAATACACATACAATGTATATATATATATATATTTATTTATTTATTTACATATTTTGCATTGTCACTGTCTCCTGCGTTAGCAAGGTAGGGCAAGGAAACAGATGAAAGAATGGCCCAACCCACCCACATAAACATGTATATACATACATGACCACACACGCAAATATACATACCTATACATCTTAACATATACATATATAGACACACACAGACACATACATATATACACATGTACAAAATTCATACTGTCTGCCTTTGTTCATTACCACTGCCACCTCGCCACACATGGAATAACAACCCCCTCCCCCCTCCTGTGTGCGAGGTAGCTCTAGGAAAAGACAACAAAGGCCCCATTCGTTCACACAGTCTCTAGCTGTCACGTAATAATGCACCAAAACCACAGCTCCCTTTCCACATCCAGGCCCCACAGGACTTTCCATGGTTTACCCCAGATGCTTCACATGCCCTGGTTCAATCCATTGACAGCACATCGACCCCGGTATACCACATTGTTCCAATTCACTCTATTCCTTGCATGCCTTTCACCCTCCTGCATGTTCAGGATGCGATCACTCCAAATCTTTTTCACTCCATCTTTCCACTTCCAATTTGGTCTCCCACTTCTCCTCGTTCCCTCCACCTCTGACACATATATCCTCTTTGTCAATCTTTCCTCACTCATTCTCTCCATTTGACTAAACCACTTCAAAACGCCCTCTTCTGCTCTCTCAACCACACTCTTTTTATTACCACACATCTCTCTTACCCTATTATTACTTACTCGATCAAACCACCTCACACCACATATTGTCCTCAAAAATCTCATTTCCAGCACATCCACCCTCCTGCACACAACTCTATCCATAGCCCATGCCTTGCAACCATACAACATTGTTGGAACCACTATTCCTTCAAACATACCCATTTTTGCTTTCTGAGATAATGTTCTTGACTTCCACACATTCTTCAAGGCTCCCAGAATTTTCGCCCCCTCCCCCACCCTATAATTCACTTCCGCTTCCATGGTTCCATCCGCTGCCAAATCCACTCCCAGATATCTAAAACACTTCACTTCCTCCAGTTTTTCTCCATTCAAACTTACCTCCCAATTGACTTGACCCTCAACCCTACTGTATATATATATATATATATATTTATTCATTTGCTTTGTCGCTGTCTCCCGTGTTAGTGAGGTAGCACAAGGAAACAGACGAAAGAATGGCCCAACCCACCCACATACACATGTATATACATACATGTCCACACATGCAAATATACATACCTATACATCTCAACGTATATATATATATACACACACAGACATATACATATATACAAATGTACATAATTCATACTGTCTGCCTTTATTCATTCCCATCGCCACCCCGCCACACATGAAATAACAACCCCCTCCCCCCTCATGTGTGCGAGGTAGCGCGGTCTCCCACGTTAGCACGGTAGCCCAAGGAAACTGATGAGGAATGGCGCAACCCACCCACATACATATGCATATACATAAATATGCATATACATAAATATCCACACACACACATATACATTTCAATGTATACATGCATATGCATACAGAGATATAAATATATATGCACATATACCTATTCATACTTGCTGCCTTCATCCATTCCTGTCACCATCCCGCCACACACAAAACAGCATCCCCCCCTCCAGCAAGGCAGCGCCAGGAACAGACAATGCCACATTTGTTCACACTCAGTCTCTAGCTATCATGTGTAATGCACCTAAACCACAGCTCCCTTTCCACATCCAGGCCCCATAGGCCTATCCATGGTTTACCCCAGACGCTTCACATACCCCTGGTTCAATCCATTGATAGCACGTCAACCCCGGTATACCACATCGTTCCAATTCTCTCTATTCTTTGCATGCCTTTCACCCTCTTGTATGTTCAGGCCCTGATTGCTCAAAATCTTTTTCAGTCCATCCTTCCACCTCCAATTTGGTCTCCCGCTTCTCCTCCTTCCCTCCATCTCTGACGCATATGTCCTTTTTGTCAATCTTTCCTCACTCACTCTCTCCATGTGTCTAAACCATTTCAACACACCCTCTTCTGCTCACTCAACCACACTCTTTTTATTACCACACATCACTCTTAGCTTTTCATCACTTACTTGATCAAACCACCTCACACCACATATTGTCCTTAAACATTTCATTTCCAACACATCCACCCTCCTCCACACAACCCTATCTTTAACCCATGCCTCGCAACCATATAACATTGTTGGAACCACTATTCCTTCAAACATACCCATTTTTGCTCTCCAAGATGACATTCTTGCCTTCCACACATTCTTCAACGCTCCCAGAGCCTTCGACCCCTCCCCTACCCTGTGACTCACTTCCGCTTCCATGGTTCCATCTGCTGCTAGGTCCACTCCAAGATATCTATAACACTTCACTTCCTCCAATTTTTCTCCATTCAAACCTACATTCCAATTAATTTGTCCCTCAACCTTACTCTTATTCACACTTACTCTCAACTTTCTCCTTTCACACACTTTTCCAAACTCAGTCACCAACCTCTGCAGTTTCTCGCCCGAATCAGCCACTAGAGCTGTATTATCGGAGAACAACAACTGACTCACTTCCAAGGCCCTCTCATCCACAACAGGCTCTATACCTGCCCCTCTCTCTAAAACTCAAATTTACCTCCCTAACTACCCCATCCATAAATAAATCAAACAACCACAGGGACATTACACACCCCTGCTGCAAAACGACATTCACTGGGAACCAATCACTCTCCTCTCTTCCTACTTGTACACATGCCTTACATCCTTGGTAAAAACTTTTCACTGCTTCTAAATCTTACCTCCCACACTATATATATATACTCTTAAAACCTTCCACAAAGCATCTCTATCAACCCTATCATATGCCTTCCCCAGATCCATAAAGGCTATATACAAATCTATTTGTTTTTCTATTTCTCACATACATTCTTCAAAGCAAACACCTGACTCACACATCCTCTACCACTTCTGAGACCACACTACTCTTCCCCAATCTGATGCTCTGTACAAGCCTTCACCCTCTCAATCAATAACCTCCCACATAACTTCCCAGGAATGCTTAACAAACTTATGTCTCTGTAGTTTCAACACTCACCTTTATCCCCTTTGCCTTTGTACAATGGCACAATGTATGCATTCCACCAAACCTAAGGCACCTCACCATGATCCACACATACAAAGAAATCCTTACCAATCAATCAACAACAGTCACCCCATTCTTTAATAAATTCCACTGCAATACCATCCACTGCAATATATAAGACAAGGAGGATATATGTGTCAGGTGGAGGGATTAAGAGAAGTGGTAGACCAAATTGGAGGTGGAAGGATGGAGTGAAAAAGATTTTGAGAGATTAGAGGCTGAACATACAGGAGGGTGAGAGGCGTGCAGTGAATAGAGTGAATTGGAATGATGTGGTATACCAGGGTTGACTTGCTGTCAATGGACTGAACCACGGCATGTGAAACATCTGGGGTAAACTATGGAGAGGTCTGTAAGACCTGTAGAGAGCTGTTGTTTCAGTGCATTACACATTGTGGCAAGAGATTGAGTGTGAATGAATGTGGCCTTTCTGTTTTTCCTAGCACTACTTTGCTGAAGCAGGGGGTAGCAATGCTGTTTCCTGTAGGAAGGGGAAGCGACAGGAATAGATGAAGGCAAGCATAAATACATACACGTGAATATATGCACATTTCTGTGTATGTGCATGAATATGTGTGTATATATATATCTTTTCTTTCTTTCTCTCATACTGTTCGCCATTTCCCGCATTAGCGAGGTAGCATTAAGAACAGAGGGCTGGGCCTTTGAGGGAATATCCTCACCTGGCCCCCTTCTCTGTTCCTTCTTTTGGAAAAAAAAAAAAAAAAAGAGAGGGGAGGATTCCAGCCACCCGCTCCCTCCCCTTTTAGTCGCCTTCTACGACACGCAGGGAATACGTGGGAAGTATTCTTTCTCCCCTATCCCCAGGGATATATATATATATATATATATATATATATATATATATATATATATATATATATATTATCCCTGGGGATAGGAGAGAAAGAATACTTCCCATGTATTCCCTGCGTGTCGTAGAAGGTGACTAAAAGGGGAGGGAGCGGGGGCCTGGAAATCCCTCTTGTTTTTTTTTTTTTAATTTTCCAAAAGAAGGAACAGAGAAGGGGGCCAGGTGAGGGTATTCCCTCAGAGGCCCAGTCCTCTGTTCTTAACGCTACCTTGCTAACGTGGGAAATGGAGAATAGTTTGAAAGAAAATATATATATATATATATATATATATATATATATATATATATATATATATATATATATATATATATATATATATATATCTTTCTTTTTCTTTCATACTATTTGCCATTTCCCGTGTCAGCGAGGTAGCGTTAAGAACAGAGGACTGGGCCTCTGAGGAAACATTCTCACCTGGCCCCCTTCTCTGTTCCTTCCTTTGGAAAATTATATGTGTGTGTGTGTGTGTGTGTGTGTGTGTGTGTGTATGAGTGGATGGACCATTCTTCGTCTGTTTCCTGGAGCTACTTCACTGACGCGGGAATCAGCGATCAAATATAATAAATAAATGAGTAAAATATATCATCCCTGGGGACAGGGGAGAGAGCATACCATCCATGTATTCCCTGTGTGTCACAGAAGGCGACTAAGAGGGGCAGGAGCAAGTGGCTGGAAAGCCTTCCTTCCTGTGTTACTTTCCAAAAGAAGGAGCAGAGCAAGGAGAGTTGAGGAATTTTCCCTCTAAGGCTCAATAATCTCTTTTAGCTATCATGCTCATGAGGGAAATGGCAAGCATGTATGAGAAGAAAAAAGGTAAACTTGCCAGAGAAATAAACAAAGCTCCAAGCTTCCAAATGTACTTCAAGCCATTTTCAAGCCATGAAAATGGCATGAAATACAGGTGAATGGTTGGAGCTTCTATGCCAAGAATACGACAAGAGACACTTAAGGACTACATCATGCCGTGCAGAGACTATTCCATTTAAGCTACCCTACCCTAGAGTAGAAAAGTTCATACAGACATAATCTTGTGCTTTACTGAGTATAAAAGTTTTTTTTTCTTTTTTTTTTTTTGCCGGTCTCCCGCATTTGCGAGGTAGCGCAAGGAAACAGACGAAAGAAAATGGCCCAACCCACCCCCATACACATGTATATACATACGTCCACACACGCAAATATGCATACCTACACAGCTTTCCATGGTTTACCCCAGACGCTTCACATGCCTTGATTCAATCCACTGACAGCACGTCAACCCCGGTATACCACATCGCTCCAATTCACTCTATTCCTTGCCCTCCTTTCACCCTCCTGCATGTTCAGGCCCCGATCACACAAAATCTTTTTCACTCCATCTTTCCACCTCCAATTTGGTCTCCCTCTTCTCCTCGTTCCCTCCACCTCCAACACATACATCCTCTTGGTCAATCTTTCCTCACTCATTCTCTCCATGTGCCCAAACCATTTCAAAACACCCTCTTCTGCTCTCTCAACCACGCTCTTTTTATTTCCACACATCTCTCTTACCCTTACGTTACTTACTCGATCAAACCACCTCACACCACACATTGTCCTCAAACATCTCATTTCCAGCACATCCATCCTCCTGCGCACAACTCTATCCATAGCCCACGCCTCGCAACCATACAACATTGTTGGAACCACTATTCCTTCAAACATACCCATTTTTGCTTTCCGAGATATTGTTCTCGACTTCCACACATTCTTCAAGGCTCCCAGAATTTTCGCCCCCTCCCCCACCCTATGATCCACTTCCGCTTCCATGGTTCCATCCGCTGCTAGGTCCACTCCAATATATCTATAACACTTCACTTCCTCCAATTTTTCTCCATTCAAACCTACATTCCAATTAATTTGTCCCTCAACCTTACTCTTATTCACACTTACTCTCAACTTTCTCCTTTCACACACTTTTCCAAACTCAGTCACCAACCTCTGCAGTTTCTCGCCCGAATCAGCCACTAGAGCTGTATTATCGGAGAACAACAACTGACTCACTTCCAAGGCCCTCTCATCCACAACAGGCTCTATACCTGCCCCTCTCTCTAAAACTCAAATTTACCTCCCTAACTACCCCATCCATAAATAAATCAAACAACCACAGGGACATTACACACCCCTGCTGCAAAACGACATTCACTGGGAACCAATCACTCTCCTCTCTTCCTACTTGTACACATGCCTTACATCCTTGGTAAAAACTTTTCACTGCTTCTAAATCTTACCTCCCACACTATATATATATACTCTTAAAACCTTCCACAAAGCATCTCTATCAACCCTATCATATGCCTTCCCCAGATCCATAAAGGCTATATACAAATCTATTTGTTTTTCTATTTCTCACATACATTCTTCAAAGCAAACACCTGATCACACATCCTCTACCACTTCTGAGACCACACTACTCTTCCCCAATCTGATGCTCTGTACAAGCTTCACCCTCTCAATCAATAACCTCCCACATAACTTCCCAGGAATGCTTAACAAACTTATGTCTCTGTAGTTTCAACACTCACCTTTATCCCCTTTGCCTTTGTACAATGGCACAATGTATGCATTCCACCAAACCTAAGGCACCTCACCATGATCCACACATACAAAGAAATCCTTACCAATCAATCAACAACAGTCACCCCATTCTTTAATAAATTCCACTGCAATACCATCCACTGCAATATATAAGACAAGGAGGATATATGTGTCAGGTGGAGGGATTAAGAGAAGTGGTAGACCAAATTGGAGGTGGAAGGATGGAGTGAAAAAGATTTTGAGAGATTAGAGGCTGAACATACAGGAGGGTGAGAGGCGTGCAGTGAATAGAGTGAATTGGAATGATGTGGTATACCAGGGTTGACTTGCTGTCAATGGACTGAACCACGGCATGTGAAACATCTGGGGTAAACTATGGAGAGGTCTGTAAGACCTTAGAGAGCTGTTGTTTCAGTGCATTACACATTGTGGCAAGAGATTGAGTGTGAATGAATGTGGCCTTTTTGTTTTTCCTAGCACTACTTTGCTGAAGCAGGGGGTAGCAATGCTGTTTCCTGTAGGAAGGGGAAGCGACAGGAATAGATGAAGGCAAGCATAAATACATACAGTGAATATATGCACATTTCTGTGTATGTGCATGAATATGTGTGTATATATATATCTTTCTTTCTTTCTCTCATACTGTTCGCCATTTCCCGCATTAGCGAGGTAGCATTAAGAACAGAGGGGTGGGCCTTTGAGGGAATTATCCTCACCTGGCCCCCTTCTCTGTTCCTTCTTTTGGAAAAAAAAAAAAAAAAAAGAGAGGGGAGGATTCCAGCCACCCGCTCCCTCCCCTTTTAGTCGCCTTCTACGACACGCAGGGAATACGTGGGAAGTATTCTTTCTCCCCTATCCCCAGGGATATATATATATATATATATATATATATATATATATATTATTATCCCTGGGGATAGGAGAGAAAGAATACTTCCCATGTATTCCCTGCGTGTCGTAGAAGGTGACTAAAAGGGGAGGAGCGGGGCCTGGAAATCCCTCTTGTTTTTTTTTTTTTAATTTTCCAAAAGAAGGAACAGAGAAGGGGGCCAGGTGAGGGTATTCCCTCAGAGGCCCAGTCCTCTGTTCTTAACGCTACCTTGCTAACGTGGGAAATGGAGAATAGTTTGAAAGAAAATATATATATATATATATTATATATATATATATATTATATATATATATATATATATATATATATATATATATATATCTTTCTTTTTCTTTCATACTATTTGCCATTTCCCGTGTCAGCGAGGTAGCGTTAAGAACAGAGGACTGGGCCTCTGAGGAAACATTCTCACCTGGCCCCCTTCTCTGTTCCTTCCTTTGGAAAATTATATGTGTTGTGGGGTGGTGTGTGTGTATGAGGGGGATGGACCATTCTTCGTCTGTTTCCTGGAGCTACTTCACTGACGCGGGAATCAGCGATCAAATATAATAAATTAATGAGTAAAATATATCATCCCTGGGGACAGGGGAAAGAGCATACCATCCATGTATTCCCTGTGTGTCACAGAAGGCGACTAAGAGGGCAGGAGCAAGTGGCTGGAAAGCCTTCCTTCCTGTGTTACTTTCCAAAAGAAGGAGCAGAGCAAGGAGAGTTGAGGAATTTTCCCTCTAAGGCTCAATAATCTCTTTTAGCTATCATGCTCATGAGGGAAATGGCAAGCATGTATGAGAAGAAAAAAGGTAAACTTGCCAGAGAAATAAACAAAGCTCCAAGCTTCCAAATGTACTTCAAGCCATTTTCAAGCCATGAAAATGGCATGAAATACAGGTGAATGGTTGGAGCTTCTATGCCAAGAATACGACAAGAGACACTTAAGGACTACATCATGCCGTGCAGAGACTATTCCATTTAAGCTACCCTACCCTAGAGTAGAAAAGTTCATACAGACATAATCTTGTGCTTTACTGAGTATAAAAGTTTTTTTTTTTTTTTTTTTTTTGCCGCTGTCTCCCGCGTTTGCGAGGTAGCGCAAGGAAACAGACGAAAGAAAATGGCCCAACCCACCCCCATACACATGTATATACATACGTCCACACACGCAAATATGCATACCTACACAGCTTTCCATGGTTTACCCCAGACGCTTCACATGCCTTGATTCAATCCACTGACAGCACGTCAACCCCGGTATACCACATCGCTCCAATTCACTCTATTCCTTGCCCTCCTTTCACCCTCCTGCATGTTCAGGCCCCGATCACACAAAATCTTTTTCACTCCATCTTTCTACCTCCAATTTGGTCTCCCTCTTCTCCTCGTTCCCTCCACCTCCAACACATACATCCTCTTGGTCAATCTTTCCTCACTCATTCTCTCCATGTGCCCAAACCATTTCAAAACACCCTCTTCTGCTCTCTCAACCACGCTCTTTTTATTTCCACACATCTCTCTTACCCTTACGTTACTTACTCGATCAAACCACCTCACACCACACATTGTCCTCAAACATCTCATTTCCAGCACATCCATCCTCCTGCGCACAACTCTATCCATAGCCCACGCCTCGCAACCATACAACATTGTTGGAACCACTATTCCTTCAAACATACCCATTTTTGCTTTCCGAGATATTGTTCTCGACTTCCACACATTCTTCAAGGCTCCCAGAATTTTCGCCCCCTCCCCCACCCTATGATCCACTTCCGCTTCCATGGTTCCATCCGCTGCCAGATCCACTCCCAGATATCTAAAACACTTCACTTCCTCCAGTTTTTCTCCATTCAAACTCACCTCCCAATTGACTTGACCCTCAACCCTACTGTACCTAATAACCTTGCTCTTATTCACATTTACTCTTAACTTTCTTCTTTCACAATTTCCAAGCCTTTCCATACAGGAAATAAATAGATTCTTACTTGGGGTTAATCTCCAGTTGTGGCTGTAAGAGTGAGTATCTTGTTTCCTCCGGAATTTGAGTGAACTGAGTCCGCACAAAATGTCTTGCTGCCCCCATTTCTTCCACAGTGATGACACATGGGTGAGATTCTAGACGAGATGTAGCTTTCACTCCCCAGCATCGCCCAGATAGCACAGTCTTTAGCCAGTCCATCAACTCATTTGCCTGAGAACGACGGAGGCCACCTTCAACTGTAAAATCAAGAGTGGTTAATATACTCCATAGTGGTTTTTCTTATTCAAAAACTACTTCCTATCAGAGTAAACTCATTTACATCTAGTTTATCTCCAAGCTCAACATAAGGATTGACTGTACAGTATCTCCAGTTTAATATTCATTAAACTAATATCTTACACTGATGAAGTAAAGAAAGCCATTACCTTTATATTACCACTCCTGAACCCATCTATAGGGCTTCCACAGCACTCGTGAAGTGAGCCACATCCATCAGGCAGGACAAAAGGCTAAGAAGTGTGGTAATGATGTGTATACGTCTTTAAACCTTTAAACCTTTCAGTAATACTGTCCTTAATCAAGGTAGGCCTAGCTAAGTGCTACTGTCCTTAATCAAGGTAATGTATGGCTTCCCATAAATTGCGGGCAATGTCTGATATCATTATCGTAATGAATACTGAGGCTTATACTGTTCCTTGTCATAACCCACATAGAACATCTTCCTCAGACATGGTTCCTTTTGCTACTACTTTATAGTTTCCATTAGAAACTTTATAAACCATCTTCATAATTTCTTTTATGTTTTATATTTTCATTTTTTCTTTTAAGGCCTTGCTTCAACAAGGGCTTCTTTCCATGATGAGCTGGGGGTTGGGAGGAATGTAACAGCACAGCTCCTACAATAAAACCTTGATAATCTGTTGCGATCACCTCTTTGCATATTCAAAGATGTTATAGGAATATACAAGGTAGAAGGAAGACTAATAATGCAATTTTTCATAAGAATGGTGTTTCATGGAACTCTAGTACCAAATGCAATGCAGCATAATTTCTTGAAGTGAAAAAGAACATCTTTCTGTTACCTTACCTAACATGTAATTTTCTTCAAGATATGAGCCAGATTAAATTCCAGGTAAACCTTTCTATAATGGGCTTAACTTAAAGAAAATCAAAACTAAAGTTACAGGTCTTGTGCCAAATCCTTCACATGCTGGGAAACAAATGTAACATTTACATAAAATGCAGGGTAAAATGTTGGGATCTTTGTCAAAATCATATGTTAGCAGAGCAAAAAAACAATGAAATGGCAAATATGACTTTCAAGCATTGTACTTACCTCCTTCAAAATCAACTGCATTCTTGTCCTGACGCATTTCTTTTTCAACTGAAACAATTTTTTTGCTGCTAAATTCACGCAGTTGCATCAGAACTACTTCATCATATGGTTCATAGCAGAATAAAACTTCTGCATTCTGTTTCTGTGGGGTGAACAGAGGAAGTACTTTGATAATTTTTACACCCAAAAAGTTATGATTCTAAAGTGTCTGACATAATAATGCTATATATACCGCAGCTTCCAATGTGACATGAACAATGGTACATAAATAACTACCAAACACATTTTGTCAATGCTCTACCTACTTAAGAAAGCCAACTAAACTGCTTAGCAGCTGTAATATAATACTTATTGGATGACAATAGTTAAAAATACCCATTTTTTTTGTTAAAGGAAATTTATCAATTACTAAAGGAAATTTATTACTGAATACAATAAACATCAATTCAAAACAATCTACATAGCAACGGGGATTAGAATGACCCACCTTAAGTGCTTCAAAATATGGAGAGGTCTCAGCCAATTCCCTAGAGGGTGCTGCTAGGTAATAAATATCTTTCTGGTTATCTGTCATGCGACCAATATACTCAGGAAGGGTGACCTTCTCACCACTAGGCTTTGCTGAAGATTCGTACATGACAAGCTTGGCAATCTCTTCCTTTTCTACTTGCTCCTGAGATGAAAGAATGCCTGCAGGACAGGAATGTTTTTTCAAAGGTGTGACAGGTATTGCAATAACATTTATCTGCCTGTATACAATCATCACCTTATTCCCACAATCTCTACAACAGCAGCAATTCCTTTTTTTTTCACATCATCAACCCACTCTTCAGAATGTGAAGAACAAGGAAGGTTGAGATACTCTGAAAATTGAGTACGTTAGGTAGATGTGTATGAATCTTAAAATCTTGCACCAAACTTAAAAGATGTAATAACTTACTTTTTCAAATGTAACCTGAAGTGACTGTGAAATTTAATACATCATTATCACTGTGTTCAAGTTAACATACTGAGTGATTACATAATCTATAAGTCTGTTAAAGTTCTTAAACATGCATAAGAGCATGTGGTAGGACTAGTTTTTGTAGCGTGACTGAAGTGGTTTGAAGGACACATGAAGAGAGAGGAGAGGAGAGGAGAGAGAGAGAGAGAGAGAGAGAGAGAGAGAGAGAGAGAGAGAGAGAGAGAGAGAGAGAGAGAGAGAGAGAGAGAGAGAGAGAGAACATCGACACCCATCACTGACAATAAAACCTACACACAGGGTAATCTTCTTTGAAAGTAAAGACCAGAGAATTGCCAGGGCTGTTTGAAGGAATAGTGGTTCCAACAATGCTGTATGGTTGCGAGGCATGGGCTATGGATAGAGTTGTGCACAGGAGGGTGGATGTGCTGGAAATGAGATGTTTCAGGACAATATGTGGTGTGAGGTGGTTTGATCGAGGAAGTAATAATAGGGTAAGAGAGATGTGTGGTAATAAAAAGAGTGTGGTTGAGAGAGCAGAAGAGGGTGTTTTGAAATGGTTAGGTCACATGGAGAGAATGAGTGAGGAAAGATTGACAAAGAGGATATATGTGTCAGAGGTGGAGGGAACAAGGAGAAGTGGGAGACCAAATTGGAGGTGGAAAGATGGAGTGAAAAAGATTTTAAGTGATCGGGGCCTGAACATGCAGGAGGGTGAAAGGCCTGCAAGGAATAGAGTGAATTGGAATGATTTGGTATACTGGGGTCGACGTGCTGTCAATGGATTGAACCAAGGCATGTGAAGCGCCTGGGGTAAACCATGGAAAGTTCTGTGGGGCCTGGATGTGGAAAGGTAGCTGTGGTTTCAGTGCATTATTACATGACAGCTAGAGACTGAGTGTGAACGAATGGGGCCTTTGTTGTCTTTTCCTAGTGCTACCTCCCACACATGAGGGGGAGGGGGTTGCTATTCCATGTGTGGCGAGATGGCGATGGGAACAAATAAAGGCAGACAGTATGAATTATGTACATGTGTATATATGTATATGTCTGTGTGTGCATATATATGTGCACATTGAGATGTATAGGTATGTATATTTGCGTGTGTGGACGTGTATGTATATACATGTGTATGTGGGTGGGTTGGGCCATTATTTCGTCTGTTTCCTTGCGCTACCTCGCTAATGCGGGAGACAGCGACAAAGCAAAATAAATATATATATATATATATATATATATATATATATATATATATATATATATATATATATATATATATATATATATATATATATATTTAATTTTCCAAAAGAAGGAACAGAGAAGAGGGCCAGGTGAGGATATTCCCTCAAAGGCCCAGTCCTCTGTTCTTAACGCTACCTCGCTATCGCGGGAAATGGCGAATGGTATGAAAAAAAAAAAAAAAAATTTTTTTTTTTTTTTTTTTTGCCGCTGTCTCCCGCGTTTGTAAGGTAGCGCAAGGAAACAGACGAAAGAAATGGCCCAACCCACCCACATACACATGTATATACATACCCATTTTTGCTTTCCGAGATAATGTTCTCGACTTCCACACATTCTTCAAGGCTCCCAGAATTTTCGCCCCCTCCCCCACCCTATGATCCACTTCCGCTTCCATGGTTCCATCCGCTGCCAGATCCACTCCCAGATATCTAAAACACTTCACTTCCTCCAGTTTTCCTCCATTCAAACTCACCTCCCAATTGACTTGTTTTGGGAGCAGCTGAATGAGTGTGTTAGTGGTTTTGATGCACGAGACCGGGTTATAGTGTTGGGTGATTTGAATGCAAAGGTGAGTAATGTGGCAGTTGAGGGGATAATTGGTATACATGGGGTGTTCAGTGTTGTAAATGGAAATGGTGAAGAGCTTGTAGATTTATGTGCTGAAAAAGGACTGATGATTGGGAATACCTGGTTTAAAAAGCGAGATATACATAAGTATACTTATGTAAGTAGGAGAGATGGCCAGAGAGCGTTATTGGATTACGTGTTAATTGACAGGCGCGCGAAAGAGAGACTTTTGGATGTTAATGTGCTGAGAGGTGCAACTGGAGGGATGTCTGATCATTATCTTGTGGAGGCAAAGGTGAAGATTTGTATGGGTTTTCAGAAAAGAAGAGTGAATGTTGGGGTGAAGAGGGTGGTGAGAGTAAGTGAGCTTGGGAAGGAGACTTGTGTGAGGAAGTACCAGGAGAGACTGAGTACAGAATGGAAAAAGGTGAGAACAATGGAAGTAAGGGGAGTGGGGGAGGAATGGGATGTATTTAGGGAATCAGTGATGGATTGCGCAAAAGATGCTTGTGGCATGAGAAGAGTGGGAGGTGGGTTGATTAGAAAGGGTAGTGAGTGGTGGGATGAAGAAGTAAGAGTATTAGTGAAAGAGAAAAGAGAGGCATTTGGACGATTTTTGCAGGGAAAAAATGCAATTGAGTGGGAGACGTATAAAAGAAAGTGACAGGAGGTCAAGAGAAAGGTGCAAGAGGTGAAAAAAAGGGCAAATGAGAGTTGGGGTGAGAGAGTATCATTAAATTTTAGGGAGAATAAAAAGATGTTCTGGAAGGAGGTAAATAAAGTGCGTAAGACAAGGGAGCAAATGGGAACTTCAGTGAAGGGCGCAAATGGGGAGGTGATAACAAGTAGTGGTGATGTGAGAAGGAGATGGAGTGAGTATTTTGAAGGTTTGTTGAATGTGTTTGATGATAGAGTGGCAGATATAGGGTGTTTTGGTCGAGGTGGTGTGCAAAGTGCGAGGGTTAGGGAAAATGATTTGGTAAACAGAGAAGAGGTAGTAAAAGCTTTGCGGAAGATGAAAGCCGGCAAGGCAGCAGGTTTGGATGGTATTGCAGTGGAATTTATTAAAAAAAGGGGGTGACTGTATTGTTGACTGGTTGGTAAGGTTATTTAATGTATATATATATATATATATATATATATATATATATATATATATATATATATATATATATATTTATTTATTTATTTTATTTATTTTGCTTTGTTGCTGTCTCCCACGTTTGCAAAGTAGCGCAAGGAAACAGACAAAAGAAATGGCCCAACCCACCCCCATACACAATATACACACACACACGTCCAAACACGCAAATATACATACCTATACATCTCAATGTACACATATATACACATACACAGACACATACATATATACCCATGCACACAATTCACACTGTATGCCCCCATTCACTCCCATCGCCACCTCGCCACACATGGAATACCTTCCCCCTCCCCCCCTCATGTGTGCGAGGTAGCACTAGGAACAGACAACAAAGGCCCCATTCGTTCACACTCAGTCTCTAGCTGCAACGCAATAATGCCCGAAACCACAGCTCCCTTTCCACATCCAGGCCCCACACAACTTTCCATGGTTTACCCCAGACGCTTCACATGCCCTGATTCAATCCACTGACAGCACGTCAACCCCGGTATACCACATCGATCCAATTCACTCTATTCCTTGCCCTCCTTTCACCCTCCTGCATGTTCAGGCCCCGATCACACAAAATCTTTTTCACTCCATCTTTCCACCTCCAATTTGGTCTCCCACTTCCCCTCGTTCCCTCCACCTCCAACACATATATCCTCTTGGTCAATCTTTCCTCACTCATTCTCTCCATGTGCCCAAACCATTATATATATATATATATATATATATATTCTTTTTTGCTTTGTTGCTGTCTCCCGCATTTGTGAGGTAGCGCAAGGAAACAGACGAAAGAAATGGCCTAACCCACCCCCATACACATGTATTTACATACGTCCACACACGCAAATATACATACAAATATATATATATATATATATATATATATATATATATATATATATATATATATATATATATATATATATGTGTGTGTATATGAATGGATGGGCCTTTGTTAATCTGTTTGCTAGCACTACCTCTGATGCAGGAAACGGCGATCAAGTATAATAAAAAATAAAAAATATATATACACACAAAGCTACCTTGTAAAAGGTTAAAATTTACTGGTATTCTGTCCATTAGCTGTGAACAGCAATTCTATACATATATATGGGATAGAAAAATTGAATGCATGAACCTTCAGTAGGAATCCATTGCAAAACCTAAGCCCTAAAGCCCCTAAACTGTAGCAAGGCAAGAGGTCAGGGATTCCCAGATACCTGAAGTGGATGTGCTATCCTTAACTGTTTTCAAGGAGTCTAAATAGTTATTTCAAAGATGGATTTATCAAAGGAAGAGAAAAAAAATATATATTTTACTTGCCAACTTGTATATACTTTTCAGTATATCTTTTATATCAGATTTAAATTATGAATGATGATAATTATAATCAAATATTTGTATATCATATATATACATACTATTCACTTTTCCATATATCTAATGTGACACAAATTACAGCAAGCTAACTACCAACATGAGGTGAAAATTGTACACAAGATAAGGAGTCATCATAGTGAGGAGTCATAACAGTTGTGAGATGCTTCTTCACTTCCCCATCTAGAATATGAAACTCTGCCACCACCTCATCTACTTCCATGTTGTGCCATCCTTCATCATCCATTTCACTATTATACTCTAGTGACAGGTGAGCCAATACTTTTTCATTTTCTTGCATGAGAGCAGTATTATGAAGAATGCAAGTGGCCCTCAAAACTTTCCTGTTGTTCTCAACATGCTGTTCCAATAGCTGCAGGCGCCTAAATCTTGATCTGAATATGTCGTCACACATTGTACAAGCCACTGACTTGTAAGCTTCCCTGAGGTTTTTCTTAAATAAATAAAACAAAAAGATAATTACCTCTATGAAGACATATAACATTCAAATAAGGAGCTCGAGAAAGATGATTTTCAACTTATAAATGATGACCCAAATCATATATACTTAATTCTCTCAGATTTTCTGGCTGTGTAATGGAGAATGATACTCAAGAGACCTTCAGCTATATGAAGCTCTGGATTATGAAAAGGTATTCAAGCTACTGATGACTTCATGATACTCTGAAGCCTCCCTTAAAGTTCCAACTGCCCACTTATGATAAACTAGGCATAACATTACCTGAAAAATTCTCTGTTGTGTGACAGAAACAGTCTGAGATGCAGGAGACAGACTTATCTTACTGACGAACTGGGTTTTGTGTTATCTGTTAAGCATGCTCCTGACTGGGTGTAGATTTCATGCCAATTACCTAAACTGATGTATTGCTATGCTGGTGGCATAAGTCGACCCTGCTTGTGATTAGAGAGTACTTACAGGGCCATGTTTATTACCCAAACTAATGTGTTGCTCTATTGGTAGCTTTATGTTGACTTCATTTTGTGAGTAGGAAGTAATTAAAGGGACAATTAATCAGGAAGTAACCAATCTGCTAGTTAGTCTGACCTCTTTGTTTCTAATGTTTTATGGTTTATATCACCAAGATACACTAGTCTGCACAGGTCTTAAAGTATAGCAAGATGATATTGTTAAAAATCAGTGCATCTCTATTTCATGAAGTTCCAAGATTTCTTGACTTAGCTAAGCTAATCCTCTATGACAACCAGTACATGAATAATCAATAAAACTTTTTAATTAAATATACAATACTTTCTTTAACATACCTTCTTTGATAAATATTCCATAATCAACAAAGAACTTGCTATAGCTCTCTCGATCTTTGCGTGCTTTATCAAAGAGGAAGCGTACAACACGGTTCTGGATGACAGTGCGTAGTTTTCGGATAAGAGCTGAATCCTGAAGTAATTCTCGACTCAGATTCAAGGGAATATCCTCGCTATCCACAACACCTGAAGCAGAAATAAAGATTAAGATACAAATAGATGTATCTAAGATAATCTAGGACATTTGACTGACAGAGGGCTATGGGGAACTCATAATCTTTTATAGTGGAGTATTCTTTTATTTATTTTTATTTTGCTTTGTCGCTGTCTCCCGCGTTAGCGAGGTAGCGCAAGGAAACAGACGAAAGAATGGCCCAACCCGCCCACATACACATATATATACATACATGTCCACCCATGCACAATATACATACCTATACATCTCAATGTACACATACATATACACACACAGACATATACATATATACACATGTACATAATTCATACTGTCTGCCTTTATTTGTTCCCATCGCCACCCCGCCACACATGGAATAACAACCCCCTACCCCCTCAAGTGTGCAAGGTAGCGCTAGGAAAAACACCAAAGGCCCCATTCGTTCACACTCAGTCTCTAGCTGTCATGTAATAATGCACCGAAACCACAGCTCCCTTTCCACATCCAGGCCCCACCCACTTTGCATGGTTTACCCCAGACGCTTCACATGCCCTGGTTCAATCCATTGACAGCACGTCGACCCCGGTATACCACATCGTTCCAATTTACTCTATTCCTTGCCCTCCTTTCACCCTCCTGCATGTTCAGGCCCCGATCACTCAAAAGCTTTTTCACTCCATCTTTCCACCTCCAATTTGGTCTCCCACTTCTCCTTGTTCCCTCCACCTCTGACACATATATCCTCTTGGTCAATCTTTCCCCACTCATTCTCTCCATGTGACCAAACCATTTCAAAACACCCTCTTCTGCTCTCTCAACCACACTCTTTTTATTTCCACACATCTCTCTCACCCTTACATTACTTACTCGATCAAACCACCTCACACCACATATTGTCCTCAAACATCTCATTTCCAGCACATCCACCCTCCTGCGCACAACTCTATCCATAGCCCACGCCTCACAACCATACAACATTGTTGGAACCACTATTCCTTCAAACATACCCATTTTTGCTTTCCGAGATAATGTTCTTGACTTCCAAACATTCTTCAAGGCTCCCAGAATTTTCGCCCCCTCCCCCACCCTATGATTCACTTCCGCTTCCATGGTTCCATCCGCTGCCAGATCCACTCCCAGATATCTAAAACACTTCACTTCCTCCAGCTTTTCTCCATTCAAACTTACCTCCCAATTTACTTGACCCTCAACCCTACTGTACCTAATAACCTTGCTCTTATTCACATTTACTCTTAACTTTCTTCTTTCACACATTTTACCAAACTCAGTCACCAGCTTCTGCAGTTTCTTACATGAATCAGCCACCAGCGCTGTATCATCAGCGAACAACAACTGACTCACTTCCCAAGCTCTCTCATCCACAACAGACTGCATACTTGCCCCTCTTTCCAAAACTCTTGCATTCACCTCCCTAACAACCCCATCCATAAACAAATTAAACAACCATGGAGACATCACACACCCCTGCTGCAAACCTACATTCACTGAGAACCAATCACTTTCCTCTCTTCCTACACGAACACATGCCTTACATCCTCGATAAAAACTTTTCACTGCTTCTAACAACTTGCCTCCCACACCATATATTCTTAATACCTTCCACAGAGCATCTCTATCAACTCTATCATATGCCTTCTCCAGATCCATAAATGCTACATACAAGTGGACTATTCATAAAAGAAAATATCTGAAGGAAAGTTAGCATTCAGAAACCTTGAAAATAAAAACTGAATGTATTAGACAAAAACAAACGGAGCTCATATGTGCATAGCAGCAGTATGAAAAAAAATTTTCTTTATTATCATTACTCCATTCCCAGTTTAATGGAATGATCAAGTTCATACAGCCTGCACAACATTACTGACATATCCTTAGCTCAGGTCCAATCTGTAAAGTGAAAAGTAGACTTCCACGCATCTATGCTTCTGACTTTTTCAATAAAGCACTGAGATGATTCACCAAATGAGACCAGTGATTCTGTTCATACCACCAATTACTGTACATACCCTTCAAAAATCTGAGCCACTTCGGAACAACGTTCTCAGCCTTGTTCATGATCAGAACACGACGGCAGTACAAGGCTACGCTGCTCTCTGCATCCCGATTCAGATCAAACAGTCCTGAGAAAACATAAATGAAACTATAGTCAATGATCATCTATATAAGAAAATTCATATGTCAGTGATGCTTACAAATACAAATGTAGGTATGATAATAATAAATGTCAACCATGAACATTTGGCACAGGCACCAGCTATCAGAAGCTTAAAATAAATTGACCCAAACTATTTTTCTTTTGCTTTATCATAAGTCAGAGGCCTTCCCATATCTAATTAGGATACAAAAAACTTCACTGACTGCTGAGTCAGCAATGACATGTACTTAAACAGAATCTTTCATTACAAGACTAGCAAAAGACATCCTATTAAAATATGCATCTTTATGTACCTGACAGTCAGATTTTGATACATGATGTCCATTAGTTGGTTAAACAGAACTAACCAATTACATGCATAAAACTATTACAAAGGGCAACATTTGCAGCATCATAAACAAACCATGATAAAAATGACTGAACTTATTCTCTGCATAATGGTGTGGAAGAGTTCCTGAAAAGGTGAGCAGTAAGTGGAATTCCAATAAATCAAACCCGTTTCCCAAAGACTTCAGGCATATAACTAAAATTATCATTTTACATAAAGAATGTCCGTGCCCTACGGCATAATAATTACGAACTTAGAAATGCAGCAAACCTGAACATTCTTTCTTAATGTTTTGAACTTATTCATCATTTCCCACATAAGCAAGGTAGTGCCAGGAACAGAAGGAATGGCCTCGTTCACTCACATCCACTCTCAAGCTGTCATAAAAACAGACATCACTATCCACAACCAGGCCCTACAAACCTTTCTGTAGTTCTCCCTGACTGTTCTATATGCTCTGGTTCAGCCCAGTGGCAACATGTCGCCCCAGGTAAATCACATTGCTCTAATTTGCCCTAACCCTTGCATGCCTCACGCCCTCCAGCATGTTCAAGCCCTGAATACTCAAAGCATCTTTCACTCCAGCCTTCCACCTCTCTATAGTTTCCCTTTTCCTTGTTCCTCCACTTCCAACAAGTATATGCTTATTCATCCTCTCTGCATGTCCACACCATTTCAGCATGTCCTACTCAGCTTTCTCATATGTACTTCTCTTAATACCACAACTCTCTCTTACCCTATCATTTCATATTTGACCAAATCTCCTACAGCACATTTTGTTTTTAAACATTTCACTTGAAACACATTCCCCCTTTTCTGAACTTTGTCCAAGAGTTCACACTTCACATCCATATGACACTGACATGGATACTATGCCAAAAAATATACCCACCTTTGCCATCACAGATAGTGACACCTCTTTCCATATATTCTTCAGTCCTAGCAAAACTTTCATCCCCCATCCATTCTTTGGCTCACATCAGCTCTCATAGCTCTATTCACTACCATATCCACTTCCAAGTATTCAAACAATTCCACTTCCTCCAAGTTATCTCAAATCAAGCTCACACTCCAAATAACCTGTTTCTCTCCACTATAGAATCTAATACCCTCGCTTTTACTCGCAACATTATCCTTTCAAACACTCTACCAAACTCAGAAGCCAGCTTCTTCAGTTTTTCACTTTTACAGTATCATCTGTTACTAATGCCATGTCATCAGCAAACACTAAGTGACTCACCTCCAAGCCCCCCCCCCCATCAATCCATGACAGACAGCAAACCTGCTCATTTCAAATCTGTCAAAACTGACACCATTCCAACCCAAGTTATAAAGTGGGTTAAGTTCCTGACCAAACATATTCCATACATTACCCTTATGTATGGATTATGATGTACCAAAAAAAAATCTAGTTTACCATCCAGATACAGAACTACCCTCTCATGATGTAATTTACATGATATTCAAAGAAAACGTACTGAGAAAGGCACTGTACTGAAGGTTACTGGGAGGGAGAGGAAGGGGCACTAAAAGTTACTTAAATCACTCCCTGACCTGTATACTTCATCAACTCTGTCCATACACAGGTAATACAGACAAAATTTACTAGACTTCCTTAAAAATGTGGAGAAAGAGCCTTCAGAGGCAATGGAGTGGAATGGGGGCTGAATGGAGGCTTCTGAGAGGGAAAGAAGGAGGGTTAGGCTATCTAACTTACCCAATCAATCATATGATCCTTACCTGCTAAATCATCTGATCCAGCACCTATTTCAACTTAAGGACAACAAATATTTACTGAAATACCTACTCTTATTGATGCAGTAAATATTGGTAAAACAATGAACACGAACAAAAGTATTCTGCCAGATGGTGGCGTACAAATTGACAAGTATTTTCCTATGACATAATACGCATATGTACGCAACTATCTCAAATTATGATGATATATTCTATCATAAGAAAACAGCCTTTTCCACATTAAAAATACAGATGTAAACAGCTTCATTTTTTCCAACCTGTCACACATCATTGTGCTGTAAGTTAATACAGCATACCCCATTTCTAGTGTTCTAAATCCTAAACATTGCAAGTTGAAGCATTGCAACTCAAGACCCTGGAGTAGCAAGTTTTAGCCTTCCATTAAACAAAGTGGTCCCTATTTCATAATTTACATTAGAACAAAATTCCTGTTTATGAGCTGATATTATGCAGGGAATAAGTGTACCTTAACAGCATTCCTCTGCATGTAAATACTGGCAAAGCTTAAGAGAAATATTTCCCCAAACATACAAAATAAGCTACTACAAAACTTTGCTACCCACCTGGTTTACCCTCAGGAACATAAAGAACACATCTAAGGTCCAACGGGGCATCAGTACGGTAATGAAGTACAAAGCGTGGTTTATCATATGCTGATCCCACGTAGCGGTAGAATTCATCATGCTGATCAGGAGAAACTTCCTTTGGATCCATCAACCAAATGGGTTTAATGTTGTTAGCTTGTTCACCATTCACTTCAATAGGGGACCCTAGGAAGCTGCTGTATTTCTTGATAACATCTGGCAGGGAAATACAGTTTGTTACAAAAACATGTGCTGGGATGCTAATCATATAATAACATAAATTCTATCATGCTAGGATACTAGTCATATAATACATAATTTCTCATTTGCTAGGATACTAATCATAAAATACATAAATTTCTATCATGCTAGGATACTAATTATATAATACATAAATTCTATCATGCTAGGATACCCATCATATAATACATAAATTCTATCTACATAAATTCTATCATTATGCAAATAAAGTTGTTGAATCAAAAACCTGCAAAACATAGGCTTATTTTTATCAGTGTTCCATATCTTATCTACCCTTCCATATTCTCAAACTTACCCAAGTTAGCTCCAAAATACTTACATTCTGTCACCTCTTTTAGGCTTTCTTAGTTCACTTTTTCTCTCACTGTCAAGGGCTTTGCATGATCTATACTTTCACTCTGTTTCCTTTCAAACACTTCCACACATCATACAACAAACTTACAACCTTCTGCAGCTCCTCCTCACTCTCAGTAAACAACACAATATCACCTGCAAATAGGCTTCTCTTAAGCCACCATACCTCAAAACTACACTTCATCTCCACACCCTTTTTCCCTAGTTTTGCTTTCATCTCTCTTATCACTTGTTCCATATTTGTGTTAAAAGCAATGGTGACATTACATAGCCCTGCCTCACAACCATATGGATAATAAAAATTTCCATGAACTCTCCATCCACTCTTACACATGTACTTGCTCTTCTATGGATGGCATTCACATCATTCAACAGTTGAACCCCCAGCACATATTTCTTAACACATACTGTAAAGTATTCCACTCGAATCTGTCATACACTTTCTCCCGATCCATAAAAGATGCATACAGCAATGGTGACATTACATAGCCCTGCCTCACACCCATATGGATACCAAAAATTTCCATGAACTCTCCATCCACTCTTACACATGTAGTTGCTCTTCTACCAATGGCCTTCACACCATTCAGCAGTTGTACCCCCACCCCATATTTCTTAACACATACTGTAAAGTATTCCACTTGAATCTGTCATACACTTTCTCCAGATCCATAAAAGATGCATACAGCCTCTTACCTTTGACTGTATACTTTACAACAGTTATTCCCACCACAAAAATCTGATCCACACATCCCCTACCTTTCCTAAAATCCCCTTGCTTTTCACTTGTTCTGCATTCAGTCACTTCCATCACTCTATCTATCTATCAGCACTCTTGCAGACACTTTTCTTGGTATACTTAGCAGACTTATTCCCCTGCATTTGCTACACAGATCCTTAGCATCTTTTCCAATGTATAAAAGAATAACAATACTTTTCAACCAATCCTTAGGAACAACATTTTGCTTCTATAGTAAATAGTATATCAAATACATCCACCCTATCACATTTTCTCCTTCATACTTCACCATTTCAGCTGCAATCCCACCCACTCTAGGTGTCTTTCCTACCTCCATTGTCATTATCATCCTTTCTACCTCCCTTCTTGCTATACTCCCCTGCAATTGCATCCTCCCCCTTCCATCCTCCATACCGATGCCCCTGCATTAGTTCCTTTCCCTTCCATCCTCTGTACCCACGCATGTAACAACTGCTGCCTCTCCTTCTCCACATTTATCACTTCTTCAAAATATGTTTTCCATCCTCTTTTAACTCAGCAACTCCCCTTCCTTACTTCTCACATTTACATTTTCACCATTACATCCACCTCTTTCAACTCCTTCCAGTACAATTTCTTATCTCCATGAACTTTTGACTCAATTCCAAAATCTTTATCTCCTCATTCTTTGCATTGCTATATCAGCCTCTTAACATTCTGCTTACACATCTTATATTCTTCCACCTTCCTCTGCTGAACTTCCACTGGTACATTCCTTTCAAGCAATCTACCATATGCCTTTTCCTTCTCTTCCACAGCATTTCTAATCTCATCCATCTAACATGCATTTCCACTTTTATTCTTTTATCTTACAACCTTGTATCCAACTACTAATTCTACAACTTTTAACAGTCTTTCTCTGGACATTTTAAACACTTCATTCACACATGACTACATCCTTACATTTATGGCACATACATCTAAACTTTTTGTAGCCCTTCTATTATACTTCTCCATGCATTCTTTCTGATTCATCTCCTCCCTTGCCAACAGTTCTACCTCTCCATTCTTCCTTATGCCATAACTCAACTTCTCCCTTATCCTCACCTCCACATGAACTGCAAAATGGTCAGAATCTCCAAAATATCCTCTCACAACTCTAGCATCCAGCCAACCAACGTACTTCATACACTAAAAATCATACATTTAAGTAGCAATACCTTTAACAGTTTGTTCATCTGCAAACTCTCGGTGACTAAGTTTGAGATGGCACACAATTTTAGTTCCAGGCTCAACACCCTGACATTCCTCGATGGTGTATTTTCCAGACCTGTGAATATAAAGGCAAATGGCCCTCACCATACGAAAGAAAGTCCATTATGTAAGTGGTGTTTGCTATTAAAGCTACTACTACTAATAACACTGATTAGTCCTAACATCTACTACTAACTCCTACCATAACTCTAACTTCATCTGAATCAAATCAATTTTTCAAACACTATCTCAACAACTGTCAAAAAAACATTGTATCATAAGTCAGATTAAATATTTTCTCAGCTACTGTTTCAAATATCTAAATGTCTGAATGCCCAGAAAATCTGTTATTTTTTTTTTTAAGTAGGAGTGAGTGACTATTCAAGGATACAGGAAGACACAGGTTGAATACATGTATATCTGGTGCTTAAAAGGTGTCTAAAGACACAGTATGTTTGTAGCTATCTCCCTAAAAGTACCTTCCTCGTCAACATCTCAAATTACTGAAGTCTTACATTTGTATATATCTAATGATGCCTTGAATCATCCTCTGCCTTAAATATATATAGGCTTATATCAATTATTTCCTTTGGATTATCTCCATCCCCTGTACAGTATCTTATATAACATAAAATAATCACCCTTGCACACAATACTACTCATTTTCACATTCATCAGCTGATCATCATCAGCACTGAAATATAAGATCATTGTATGAGTGCTGTGTTTGCAAGACAAATATGTCACCTACCCATCTGACGACCAGCAATAACCAACACTACCAGGTAATCGTGACTTTGTGAAAACATCAACCCTCTCTGCCACCATAAATGCAGAATAGAAGCCAACACCAAATTGGCCAATAATACTTTGTGGATCTGCACCACCACCTTCCTGAAGCTGCTGGATGAAGGCCTGCAAATAGAGGGAAAAGAGTAATCCATGTATTCCAAAATAAATAATCTTATTCATTCTTGTCCCATAGTTGAAGGATGCAAATTGAATGTGAAAACACACATGCAAGAAATGGGGTTCCACTAGAGAGGGCAGTAACTTTCTACCTACTAAGAGAAGATTTTGTCAAAAGGCAGTGCTGTTATATTTACTATGTGTCTTGCCTGAAGAATAATACAGTTTCTCTGTACCACCATGCATATTCTGCAATTATCCCTCCAGGTTCATCTGTATCAAATGTTTCTGTAGTTCTTCCATGGATTACTTTTTTTATTTCTTCTGACTATACACTAAAAAGTCTTTCTATCTTTCTTGCTGGGTTCTCATATTTTTTGTTTGATATCTTTCTCCCCTATCCCTTGGGACAGAAAAAAAAGAATGCCATTCTCAGGTGTCCAGCGTGTTGCAGCTAAAGGGGTAGAAGTGGTGGGCAAACCTCCCCTCCTTGCATTTCAATATCTCAAAGTGGGAACAGAAGAACAAGCCAAACAAGTAGTACTCATCCTCCTCTGATGCTCAAGATGTGGTATTCTGAATGTGTATGGATGTAATGAGGGTGTGAAGAAAGGAGTCATACATAAAATGTTTGAGGACAGGATCTAAGATGTTTTGAGCCTTAGTAAACTAAGCTCAAGGTAGGAGAAGAATGATTTGGAAATGTCTCTGAGGGTGTGAGCAAAGTGTGGCACTTCTGCAGGAAGAGTTATGGAAATGTGTTATTGAAAGATAACTTTCTTTTTATTTCTTTATAATGACAGAATATTCAAAAGATATTTTTCAGTAAATGATCTTCTTACCTTTGAACCTGAACGAGCAATAGTGCCTAAGTTATCCATGAGTTCCTCCTTTGTCATACCAATACCCGAATCTTGAATAGTTAGTGTCTTGTCATACTTATCCGTGGTGATGTGAATCTTCATGTCAGCTTCAGATGAATCAAGTTCTTTGCCTTGCAGAGCTAAGTATCGTGCCTGTAAAAATGGAGCAATTAACATTATATGCTATGTGCAACTGTTTTAGAGCTCTCATTCACTGTTCCCTATCTCACTTTTCTCCATCAGAGGCTGAAATCATCTGATGAGTATTAAACCTCCTCAGATGATTACCGTGTTGAATCTGGGTATTCATTCACGATCTCTATGGGTAAAGTATGTGTAACTGGTGAAACTGTTATGTGTGTTGTATGCAGTCACACAAAAAATAACGAGTCCCCTCTATGGGGGTCATGCAGTGCAACTGCTTAGTATTAGTAACATCAGCAATGAAGTTGATCTCGGATATAACAGGTCTTGTGACATGATGAAATGGTGCCCCATTATATAATCGTGATCAAATTACAAATTAGCTTTGCTGCTTTTCCTGAGCACTCAAACAAATGTTTTACTAAAATACATCACCAAGCCAAAAACTTAATCTTGAACGATGTTCAGCTATACAACTAAAAATAAACTAATCTCAAGCTTATTAAAGATCTTTTTTTTTTAAATGTTTAAAAGACTATCTAAGGAAAACACCTTAGCATAGAGGTCGAATTACAGATACAAACATCCATAAAAGTAATAACAATAACTTAGCTCTCACCTTTTCAATAGCATCTGAAGCATTAGAGATCAGTTCTCTGACAAACACTTCCTTTTCTGAATATAGTGACTTTGCTACAATATCTAGAAGCATGCGGGTTTCTGCCTGAAACTCATAGGTCTGAGCTTCATTTTTCTGTACAGCTTCTTGAAGTAGCTTGGATGCAGTATGGATACTTCGACATAAGGGAACACGGCAATCATGTTGCCCTGGAAAAGGAAAACTTTCTTTAACAAATAAGCTACAATTTGCAATCTCAATATAAAGCTCAATTATTTCCTTATAATCTAAATACAATCTTATGAAAATGCAATTTTCTCCTGGATCCCCTCAAAAGATTACGGCACACCATAATGGTTTTTCTTATTCAATTACCAGAGATTTGGAAAAAAATCATAAGGATTTTTCTTATTCTATTACCAGTGGAATTTGAAAAAATTGGGCACAACAGGAGAGAAATGATCAGGAGAGGAAAGTGAATAGATTCATGGAGAGAAACACGAACGGAAAAAGTTGATTTAGAATAGGGACTCATCTCTGGTTCATCTCCCACATGGAATTTGCTGAATCTTTCATCATGGTCCTCATCATCTTGAGAGCATCTGACTGGGTGTTTTCTGCTTGTTTACGTATGCAATGCTTCATCTCTCATAAATCCATTGCAGCAGTCACTGATGGAGCATCTTGCCCCTCCTTTTCTATAAACAGTGGTGTCCCTTATGGTTTTGTCCTTTCACCATCTCTCTCTTTTCTCTATGCATGATCTTACTCACACGTCTCAACTCTAGAGTTTAAGGGATCCATTGTACCAATTTCATCAAACTCTGTCTACAGGAAAATATGCATCCGTCTACCAACTTATCTAACGATCTTCACAACCCTCACCACTATTGCCTTATTATACATGAATTTTTTTTAAACCAAATCACACTGGTTATTCAATTTCTTCTATAAAACACTGAAGCTACCACTGCAAAACAGTATCATTCGTTTTCTACAGAGGGTATTGTGACCATAAAATGGTATCTTAACGAAAACCTTTATAATGGGAAGTACCACAGTAATTGTACTCTCATACATTTCTTAGAATAGAATATACAATACAATTTTAACCACTCCACTACTCAAATCAACATAGGGATGCAAATATGGGGTCATAGGTAACAGTGAATCAAACATAACTCATATAAAATTAATTACGTAACATCAAAAGACTACTAAAGTAATGAATATTCCCAATCTTTATAATTCTTCACTGCACTTGTCCAATATTTATATAAAGATGCTGATGTAAGGTTTCCGATGTTTCTATCTACCTGAAGTGCCAGAGGCAACGAAATGGATAAGTATTCCAAAAATCATCACTCACTTATCAGTGTATGGATACATATTAACAGACTCACCTCCACTATAAGCTCTTATATATCTCTGAGAACTAGAGGACACAAATGTCAAACTTCTGCACGATGGCTTGGCTAGGGGATGGAGAAATAATCTCTTCATCAGAGCAAATGATTGAGCACGAGATGCCATGATGCTACCAGACTCCAGACGACCCGGTATTGGACTGTCTTTATCTTTAATGCTAAAACAGCCGCTGAGTATGCGTCACCTCTTGAATAAGACTGTTTCTTTTTACCCTTTATGTATTATCTGTATTGAGATAATATCTTTAAACAACTTAATATGCCTTCTTGTTAAATTCGATCGGATCCCGAAAGCGTGTTTACATTGTTCATCTCAAGGGTACGTTTTCAGTGGCACTGAGATCCTCCGTTTTTTTTTTTTTTTTTTTGCCACTGAATTTTCATTTATATTTAACCAATTGTAATTTGACTGAAAGTGGAGGAAATATCAAATAATTTGATGGATACTAACGAATTAAAAAAAAAAAAATTTATATGATATATGAGGTTTGTCGTATTTACTTCACACATCTAATTACGTAGTTTCTATCAGTTCACTCAGACTCCATTTATTAACTTTAGGAATTGCCAGATTCTAATTGTGCAAATCTGCTGACGTAACACGTGTTAGATCCATTATGGATCATGATCGCTAAGGCTTCATGACATAGCAGATAATGTTGCCACAGGAGGGGCTTCTCACTCATACTTTCTAAACCCTTTAAATGTTTTCGACATATATACCATGAGGGAAAATTTTCTACTTATAAGCGAAATTAGGTATTTGCTCCAACATACCTCTCAGCCTATAGGTCTTCCAAAAACTCAATTTACATTGACACCTCTCCATCCACCTACACGAACTACTTTCTCATTCAAACTCTTGCATTATAAATCTTGAATATATTCCTCTGATTAACAGAAGCAGGGTATGATGCACTCCTTTGGAGCAAGACGTTTCTCACAAATGCTTTCCCTTTTTGTTTGTTGGCGATGATACAGACTCGCTCTAATTTACCTTTCAAATGCATTGTAACTACAGGCATGTGGAATCTTTCACTACTTTTTATTAGTTGCCCCTTCTTTCTTCCCTCATACCACTGACATTGAATAATGCTAACCTTGTAACCTCAATTCCCCAATTCCTGCTTACAAGACCTTTCTGCAGCTGAATTGCCTTGTTATCTCACATAGAGGGGAGCTACTGGTCGGATGGGGGGGCAAACCAAACACAGTGTATTGAGAAGACACTGGAGGCACTTATACCAAGTGAAATGATATATGAAAGTCTTCAAGACCTTCAGCAAGAACCAAATTTGTCCCCAGAGAGAATGAAAAATAAAATATTAAAAAGAATAGTGTCAAACCAATTTAATAGGATACCACATGAAAACTTCTATGAAAAAATAATCTTTTTAAGTAAAACTCAATAGTTATAGTATAAAAGATAAGAGTAACTACCATGGAATCCAAAATAGTATTTACAACACTACTTGAAAAATAAAACCTTTCACAGTAAAATATCTTGATGCAAGCTTACATGAATACCAAAAAAAAAATTACAACCAAAGGGTAAAATATGGATAATGAAATACATAAATATGGGATAAAAAATAAAATGAACTACCTCGAAATACTGGGTAATGCCTGCCCCATTTTATATACATATACATACACATATATACATATAAACATTTATAGATACAAAAATAGATGTATTCATTTGCTTCAATTGAGGCCAATGTTTGCCTACACCTGACACTACCTCATTGAGTCAGGTAAAACAATATAAAAAAGTCACAAAACAAGGTAGAGTCCAAATTTATATTAACATATTCCAATTTTCCAACCACTTTGGGGTTTTGTGTCTCAAATTCTGAATTCATCTTGAAGAAGTTGATGGGAAATTTAGAGAGCAGAGTGCTACATATGTGTGTGGACCCCAGGTGGGAGGCACTAGCAAAACTAATGTTCCTATGTAAGATATGGACACAGCAACAGTGAACTGACAAGCTTACTGAAGCCTACCACAAAGTTAAGTGGCTTTGCATAAGCCTGATGCATTAATAGGAAATAAATGCTACAGAAAGTTCTCAAACACTTATCAATGACATTAGCAAAGAAGTCAATTGTGTCTCAAGCAACAGGGTAAACCTTTTCGTAAAGCTATATAATGGTAGATGTCTGAAATTGTTCCAGAAAACCACAGCATGTTGCACAATGTTGCAGAGAGCATGCATTTTGAATTGCCACTTCAACGTGCACAAGACAGTCGAAAGGGATCTTCTGACAGTGTCCATCTTCAGTCCACTCTACCATTTGATCTCATCATGAAACACACAGCAATTACCTGGTAAAAAAGAAAATAAGTTGCAAATACAGTGATTAAACACACCAACAGTGTTTAAACATGAGTGGTAATCATTATCACCATGTAAACCTAAGATCCTTTCTCCAGCAGCTTCTGCAGCTTTAAGGCTGTACTAAAAACAGAAACAAGGAAAGGATATACTTTCTGAAATAAGTTCTTCATGAAAATCATGCTCTCATAATACAACCTTGCCAAAGCTGACTTTCTCTCACAGTGTAGAAATGACCATTCTTATGTCAATCCTAATAACTTTTAAGTGTATGTGCGACATGAAAGCATACCTTATCTTCAGGGTCACATTAGCTTGATGAACTGCAGTACTTACACCATGATACAGACATCCACGTATACACTTAGCAAAATGCTTTCGAATTAAAAGCGATGTACAATATCATTTACTGTACACTGGTTCACTCAAACAAATACATTTATGTAAAGGAAATAAATCTATCTAATCTGAGAAAAATAAAAGTAAAGAACTGCATTAAAAGAAAACTGTTAAGTAAATAATTCTAACTGCTATCGTTTGTTTATACGATGAACAGATCATCCTGCAATCATATCAAAGAGCTAAACTGATATCTCCACACTGTGATGTGTCAAAACCCAACAGCTACCCATAAAACAATTACCAATATTCTCCCACCTCACTGATGCAGAGGGTGGCGATGCTGTTTCCTGTGGGACCTGGGTAGCGACAGGAATGGATGAAGGCAAGCAATTATGAATATGTACATGTGTATATATGTATATGTCTGTGTATGTGTATGTATATATATGTATATGTGTACATGTTGATATGTATATGTATGCATGTATGGGTGTTTATGTATATATATGTGTATATGAGTGGATGGACCATTCTTCATCTGTTTCCTGATGCTACCTCGCTGATGCGGGAAATGGTGATCAAGGATAATAAATAAAAGATAACAAATATGTTCGGCTATCATGTAAATCAAAAGCATCATTTCTAAAACAAAAATTCAGTGATGTTCTATAGAGCATACTAATTCAAAAACTCATTTCTGTCAACTAAGGAATCACCTGCACAAAATCTAAATAATATCATTTCATGCTCTAAGTGCATTAAAATTCATATATCTACATCATTTCATCTCTAAGTGCATTAAAATTCATATATTTATCTAATTATACAAAAAAAAAGCAGTGCTTAATGATAAGGAAAGATTCATATTAAGATTAATTAAAAAAAATACATACCCGGGAAGAGACTCTAACTATCCGGCAATTACACAATCGACAAATAACGCTCCTTTACTCTGCTAAATCCTATTTCAGCAGAGCCCTGAAAGTATGAAATGCATAAGCATATACATATATTCAATCCACTTTCTGATACAAAGGAGGAGAGAGGGAGAAGGAAAAGGAGGAGGAGGGTGAAGGGGAAATTTTCATGTGGTTCACACACAAATTACATCTTTAAGCATAAATTTTTTGTACAATTTCCAATGCCTTCATACATTTCCTTTCTTTCTCCTATGTAAACCAACATTAAATATTTCTGCCCATATTAATGCCAACTGATAATGTTCAAACTCATGTTTAATGCTTTATTTTGATCAATTGATTGTAAAAGCTTTTATAAATCAAATTTTCTCAAAACTTGGTTTTTCTTTTTTAACATATGAATTTCAATTCAAATCATCCCTTTCAAAGTACATCCTTCTCATATCTACAGTAATTATCCAATATAAATAATCCTATGATTTGTGATGGCTATTTCAAACAAGTCTCATAAAGTCATTATCTAAAATTCATAGAAGAATAATACTTACGTATCATAATAACTTCAAATTCATCCATGACTGGCTGAGTCCATTTGGGGAGTCACATTTCATATTCCATATTTTGATGCATCTATAAGATCTTTGGTAAACGATAATGATCTGCATTCACTATGTCAAGACAAGAAAGAAAACATCAAATATCCTAAATACTTAAAAAAAAGTCTGAATACTGAAAGCATCTTTTATATGTAAAAGGGACATAAAGCTCTGATGACATGGAAAGAGACCAAATATACATTAAATCGATAAAGGTAAAACTCTCATCATGAATAAGTTCTTGGATTAGGTCCCGTAAGGTCTATGACGATAATTCTGTAAGCTTCAGTCTAGGAGAGAGAGAAAACTCATATCAACTGGAGAGTGAAATTATTAAGCTCTCTCGAAAGTTCTTCTAACTCAATAAGAATCCCATCTAGTGTCAGCTGCAAGCCATCTAACCCTTTGATAGTTGATATGATGGAGCTGATACAATAAATGCATTTACTTTTGACTTCCTCTACGTACAACTCAACCCGTTTTAACAGTGTTTCTTTAGAAGCTGAATATTCTGTGGTAAGTCTGGTCAATTCTTCCTTGTAATGATCAATTTGGGCTTTAGATTTTATCTGAGAATTTTTAGATTTCTGTTTAAGCGCATTATACTTCATTTTTGTTTCTCTCAACTTAACCACTTCTTCCTTAGCTTTCTGCAGTTTTTCATCAGTAAGTAAGTGATTCTCCATTAGCTCTTGTGTGTACTTTTGGAAGGTGGCCCTTGTGTTGTTATTTTCCTCTTTCTTTTCTTTCACCTCACTCTCCAGATTTTGTATCATGTCTGTTAATCTCTGTACCTCTTGCTCATTCTCATGATCCTTCATTTCTTTAAATCTCTTAAGTTCATCAGTAATTGTCATAATATGCTTCTCTTGTTCTTTCACTTTATTTTCTAGCAACTTCAAGTCTCTTCCTGTTCTTTAAGTTTATCTTCTAATAATTTAGATCTTTCAGCTCTGGTATACTTATTTTGTAATTCCAAAATGAGATTCTCATACTGTATCTTTATTTCTTGTTTTTCTTCATCAAATCGCTTTTGTTGCCTCTCTTGGATGAAGCGCCAACTTTCACATTCTCTTGAACCAGTAAACTCCAAATCATGATTTTCCTTGATTTCTGGTAATTCATCTTCCAGTCTCTTACATTTATCCTTTAAGATACGATTGAACTCTTCTAATGTGGAACACTTCTTCTGTAGATCATCTATAGATTTTTGTGATTCTTGACGTATCACTTTTATTTCCTCTTCCAGTAGCTGCTTATATCTGATCTGTATATTCTCCCTTTGTACTAACACCTTTTTGTTTTCTTCATTATAAGTTTCCTTCAATAAAGATAATTCAGTTTCACACTCTTTATCTGTTTTTTTCATATTTTGAGAATCAACCCCATCACCAGACTTGGGGTTTGGAGTGAAAGTTTCATCACCCTGCTCTCTTGACCGAATTTTCTGTATTGCTTCTGCTTCTTCTATATGCTTTTTTAGCCCACCTTCAATTTCATCCTTTTCCTGACAAATTCTGATATACATTTCTTTAGCGGTCCTCAGTTCTTCTGCAAGTCTGGCAATTTCCCTTTTTAAATTGTCCGAAATGTTTTCATACTCTGCTTTCATTTTATTTTCCAATTCATGCACTGCTTCCTCATGGAACTTCAGATATGTATTTCTACAACTCTCTAATGCTGCATCTCTCTCCTGGTCTTTTTCCTTTTCCAAGCTCCTCATATCTAAGTGAACAGCATTTCTCTCTTCTTTCATATCTTCAGCATTCTTCTTGAGCCTCTCCACCTCTAACTGACAAGCAGTCAACTGATCTTGCAGATTTAAGTTCTTGTGATACACAGCAGAGTTTTCTTCCCGGACTGTCTTTATCAGTACATTCAAATCCTCAAGCAGCTTCTGAAGGGTACTGCAGGTAACACTGTACTCACTGATTTTCCCTTGATCAGTTATAACAGTTACAATCATCTTTTCTAATACTTTCACTCTTATTTGTATATCACTCATCCTTTTCTCCCATAGAATTTGCACCTCATGCAATTTTTGGTTTTCCTCTCTAATCTGAGTTGCAAGATCATGGTAACGTTCCGTGTCTGCAGCATATTTTCGATATGATTCAACTTGCTTAAGCAAATTGTCACACCTCTCTAAAATACCTACAAAGTCACCTGCTGAATTCATGTCAGACAAATTATTCTTCCAGTTCTGAATTAGATTGCTCAACTCCTTATAGGAATGGTTTAACTCTCTAACAGAACTATACAGAAGCGTTGATTCTTGTCGAAGTGCAATATTTTCAGCTTTTATAGCTATGACATTTGTCTGATCATCAGTTAATTTAGTATCTTCCTTTAACTGACGTTCAGCATGCTCCATTTGCAATTTCATTAAACTCCCTCGCAACTCCTTTATTTCCATATGTGCATCCTTGAGATCACATTGGGCTTTCTTGATCTGGTCATGTTTTTCATGGTTCTCTTCCTTTAGCCTGCTTATCTCATTTCGCTTGGCTTTATTAATCAGTAAACTCTTTTTCAGCTCATCCCTAATCCTCATTCTTTCCTGTGCTGCAGTGAACTTGTCATCACTGTCTTTCTTCTCTAAGCCTCCAGCTTGAAGGTCATCATAATTCAGTGTTCTCTTAATACCTAGGTGTACCATTGAATCCTCTTCAGGTGATACGATCTCACCCATGATACCCAACTTCATAGCAGTATCAAATCCCTGAAGATCCTCTTTTGCCTTTGCTAGATCCGTTTCAAGAGTGCATACTTTATTCTCTAATACTTTCTTGTTGGCTTCGAGATTATTAACTTGTAACTGCAGTTCTACGATGTAGTGACTATCATGGGCCTGTAAGAGCTCTTCATATTGTTTTCTTACAGTTTCATTTGTTACAGTGAGTTTTGTGACAATTTCAGTTTTTTGTACAAGTGCTTCATCATATGTTGTCCTCAGAGACTTCAATTCATCTCTCAATCTCTTTACTTCTTGTTGAGATGTTTCACCTTCTTTTTGGGACTCTTGTAATTTAGCTATCAGCAAGTCCTTTTCTTCCTGATTACCCTGCTTAAGTTTCTGAACAAAATTGTTGTGCAGCTGTTGACTTCTGGCTAGGCTATCAGCAGCTCTTAATTCTGATATCTGGCATTCTAAACTAGAGATAGTTGACTCTGCTGTTTCAAGTTCAAAGTGAATCTTTTGATTTTCATCCTGAGTACCTTTAAGCTTGATCTGAAGCTCTTTAATGTCATTTAAAAGATTCTTTATCCTTTCCTCTTTTTCTGACAAAAGAATCTGCAATTGATTATTACTGGCAACTTTACTTTCATTTTCTGATTTAAGAAGATTGATTTGATGTTGCATCACTCGAACATCACGGCTACTTTCAAACTTCAACTTTGATAATTCAGTCATCTGCTTATCTAGTTCTCTGCCCCTGGCTTCATATAAGAGTTTCAGCTGATCATATGATGTGTCTGCCTCCTTATATTGATTTCTGAGTTCTTTGGCATTACTTTCTCCAGCAATGTCAGACTTGAAATTACCTGCATGGTACGCTTCCTTGCCTACATATGATGACATTTCACTATTATAATCTATATCTCTATCAGTTTCATGTTTGCTCTGCAGTGGACTCTGGAAAAGTCTTCTTGGACAGTAAAATGATGATCAGCAGTCTCATGGCCAACAAAAGGCATAAATCTGTTTGAATTGTCATCATGGCTATCATCACTCCATGGTATGACACTGTCCTGGCTACTGCTACGAGAAAGATGCTCATTCATAACTTGATCCTCATGAATGTCTGACCTAAAATCTAGATCACAAATTCCCCTTTGACCATACTCTGTTATACTGCTCTGTATACCTCTGTAACCCATTTCTCTATTGACTTCAACATCCTGGGCATGGGTTTTGCCTTGGCTCCTCTCAGGAAATTCTGCAACCTCATTTATGGAATTCCCACATACTTGGTGAGAAATTAAAGGATAATGAGCAGGCTGACCTGTGTAAGATTCCTCCTCCTCAAGGTCATCAAAAGCATTGGCTAGCATGTCCTGGATTTCTTCCTCTCTCCCTCTGTTTTCCTCTTCTTCCTCTCTTCTCCTGTTTTCTTCTTCCTCCTCTTCTTCATCTTCAAAGTCACGAGTCCTAATACCATCCAAGTGTATACTGCCTCCACCAAAAATACTGTAGCCAGCATTATCCATCACCTGAAACAGGAAAGAAACACTATGATAAATAGGAGAGGGTTGATCAATTAATGACAGGTAAGGGAGACAGTGGTGTGGTGATACGAAGAGTATAGTTGAGAGAACTGAAGAGGGTTTAATGACATGGTCTGGACATATGGAGACAATGAGTGAAGTGAGGTTGCCAAAGAGGATATAAGTGGCAGAAGTGGAGGAGACAATGAGAAGGTGACCAAACTGGAGATGGAAGAGTGGAGAAAAAAGATTTTGAGTGCTTGGGATCTGAACATGCAGAAGGGTGTAAGGCGTGTAAGGGATAGAGTGAACTGGGGTGACATTTTTGTGTACAGGGGGCCCTGTTTCCTAGGGCATGTGAGGCAGCTGGGGGATACTATAGTAAGGTTCAGTGGGGCCTGTTTGTGGCTAGGGGGTTATGGTTTTGGTGCAGTAAACACGACACCTGGAGAATGAGTGTCAGGAATGAGGCTTTTTCTTAGTCTGTTCCTTGCCTTCACTCACAAACAAGAAAAGTGAACAAGTATGAAAGAAAAAGAAAACAAATAACAATGATAATAATAATAATGATAATGATAATAATATTCCAGTATAATAATAATAATAATAATAATAATAATAATAATAATAAGTTAAGAGTAAATGTGAATAAGAGCAAGGTTATTAGGTACAGTAGGGTCGAGGGTCAAGTCAATTGGGAGGTGAGTTTGAATGGAGAAAAACTGGAGGAAGTGAAGTGTTTTAGATATCTGGGAGTGGATCTGTCAGCGGATGGAACCATGGAAGCGGAAGTGGATCATAGGGTGGGGGAGGGGGCGAAAATTTTGGGAGCCTTGAAAAATGTGTGGAAGTCGAGAACATTATCCCGGAAAGCAAAAATGGGTATGTTTGAAGGAATAGTGGTTCCAACAATGTTGTATGGTTGCGAGGCGTGGGCTATGGATAGAGTTGTGCGCAGGAGGATGGATGTGCTGGAAATGAGATGTTTGAGGACAATGTGTGGTGTGAGGTGGTTTGATCGAGTAAGTAACGTAAGGGTAAGAGAGATGTGTGGAAATAAAAAGAGTGTGGTTGAGAGAGCAGAAGAGGGTGTTTTGAAGTGGTTTGGGCACATGGAGAGAATGAGTGAGGAAAGATTGACCAAGAGGATATATGTGTCGGAGGTGGAGGGAACGAGGAGAAGAGGGAGACCAAATTGGAGGTGGAAAGATGGAGTGAAAAGGATTTTGTGTGATCGGGGCCTGAACATGCAGGAGGGTGAAAGGAGGGCAAGGAATAGAGTGAATTGGAGCGATGTGGTATACAGGGGTTGACGTGCTGTCAGTGGATTGAATCAAGGCATGTGAAGCGTCCGGGGTAAACCATGGAAAGCTGTGTAGGTATGTATATTTGCGTGTGTGGACGTGTGTATGTACATGTGTATGGGGGGGTTGGGCCATTTCTTTCGTCTGTTTCCTTGCGCTACCTCGCAAACGCGGGAGACAGCGACAAAGTATAAAAAAAAAAAAAAAAAAATAATAATAATAATAATAATAATACCTCAGTTTACTGCAAAATGAACATCATGTTTTGAGTCGATCAACCAGCTCTAGTCCTCAGCACCAACTTCTATAGAAAGTAAGCATCTGTTACTTAAAACATACTTCTGTGTGAAAAGAATCACAGTGAATTACATTTGTATTCTTTTTCCCTATCAATAAAAGATTGTGGTTGTGTGGGATGCAAGCATGAAGGTGTGCCAGGAATTATACACAGACAGGAATACGTGGAGGATTCTCTCATACTGAAAAGTGTAAGACAGCATGGCCATATTGAATGCATATAAACAGATTATTCCTGAGGATGGGAGTCAGATAAATACTGTATATACATTTATCTCCTACATGTTGTACAAGGTGACTAAGGGGCAGGAGGAGGCTGAAAATCCTTTCCTCCTGTATTTCCTTCCAAAAACTGGAACAGAGGAAGAAACCAAGCAAGAATTATTCCCCCTACGGCTCACCCATCTGTTCTGCTACATCACTGACCATGGGAATTGCAAACACGCAAGAAAAAACACGGATGGCATGTTAGCATGACCAACTACATTTGAATTTCCTAGTTATTACAGAAATATATGTAGGTTTTGAAGCTCCAACTACTTCTTTGCCAAAGGCTGAGCCACATGAGCATCAAGGAACATGTGCTCACAGGTGACAAAATTATCTTACCTATATATTTAGTGTATCGAAGATTTCATCCTCTTCGACCACTATATTCATATAAATCTGGCAGATGCTCATTCATTGGGTATCATCAATCGTACAACAACCTGTTTAGGTCTATAACATAATTGGTATGGAGGTAAAAGTGGCACCATTGTCACCAACCCTCATCACTCCCATAAGCCCCTCTATACAAGCCCCACTAACCTACCAGACCATGTAACACAGTGTTGTCCTGAGTGTTGGAGGTGCGGTAGCACTTCGTTCCTTTCTTGCATCAAAACGTTCAACTTCTGTAATCCTGATAACTCGTCAGGAAATACCAATAAAAGTGTGGAAAATAACAATGACGACGGTACTATGTTGAAACTTAATCGTAAAATTTGTAGGTACCAAACAACCCCTAAAAACGTAGTGATTAACAAGAAATCAAAAGTTACGGAGGAACAACTCTCACTTTAAGAGCATAAGTTAGATAAGATACGACTTATGTCCATCACTAGGCATAAAAAATACCTACTACCCTACTTAATTTGGCTTAAAGGTATCAAGTAATCAAAATCCCTGGTTCAAAGTTTTCAAAACAATGATCACCTGTTACTCAGGGGATACGAAAATTCAAAATTTCAGTGGCACACAGTTCCTTAATACATTTCATAGTAATCCGTTTTTTGTAGTTTATTACAGTATTTTCTTTATTTGTCTAGTCACATTAATTCAGAAAAATTAAGAATCGAATATTTTCATTTAACAACTTGAGTATGCTGCATATTGAGTGTACCATATAACATACCATTAGGTTAGATGATTGCTATAGTCTCTTATGTCAGTACAGCTAAGCTAATTAAATCAGTTAATACAAGATACTCAGCAAGATATTATCTGGTTTACTGGTATTAGAAGCAAAATATGAAAAAAAATCTTTCTCCTGCCTTTTTTTCCATCCCTCACTGCCTTATATAGGAAACCAAAGTTTTTAACTCTATATCACAGCAAATAGTCAGTTTAGTTAACCATTGCAGTCTGATAGCACAAAGTTGAAGACTGGAAAATTTGCAGACATTTTTCAAGTATTCTTTCAACAAATCTTGAATTTTTGTTGACTGAATGATAAATATGATTTCATTCTGTATGAATTATTTCAGCTTTATGAAGATACATTAGCAAAATTATTTCTTTACCTATCTGGACATTTTCGAAGCCTCTTTTAACTTTTGTTTTAAGCAGCGGTATGGTACATCAGGAGAAATCTCATTAAGTCCATTCGAATATTAGGGATTAAGAAGATGCATTTACTAAGATTTCTAGCAATAAGAAAAAATCTAACAGGCTTTATCAGTTCATTCTCAATTCAGCCATGGGTTCAGTAATGTAATAAAAGTCAATTATGAAATATCAATACCCTTGAAGCTTGATTATAGCTTCGAGACTGCTTTGTGTATGTTTGTGGGGGTTAATAGGTTTCATAATATCTTGATAATCGTAACATCAGATAGTTGCACTTTGCATTATCGTATGGGTACAAAGATATGGAATATAGAGGAAGTAACATCATTTAAAAGCTCTTGCGAGAGCCGAGAACATCAACACAGGGAGTAATATTCGGCAGGAACGAAACTGGTGATATAGAAAAATTGGTTGGTAGTCAGATTACTCATCAAGAGCTTCATGAATCATGAAGCTATCATTTAAATGGGGCCATTTTGTGTTTCATCCTGAACCTAAGATTTGGGGATTATTAGAAAAATCGTGACCAAGGATAAATTCTTCTATATATTTGACATCCATGGCATTCTAAACCTCTTACTTTTCTAATTGATTTCCATACTTAATGCTTAATTGAGAAGCTTTGATATTCTAAAAGCATAAGGTTGTCTGTTCCTTAAGCTGGGTTACACGAAAATATATCTAGCGTCCACATTTTACAATAGTTACTCTTTAAACAGATCGTTTTCTGTTATTCTTTTTTTTTAGAGAATTTTCTCATTAATGGGATGTCTGCTGCAAATGTTCGTGGCTTCGCTCGATGAGGGTGTAACAAAACCCCGAAGATCTGCCAAAATTAGTCAAATTTCAGAGTCTATTTCATCAAAATTGCCTAACATATATCAATTTGAGCTAATCGAATAATGTTTGATATAAAAGGAAAAGACTTGTAGCCAAAGGGAAAGAAGGATTTTCCCATAACACTTTCAACAGTTCGGCAACCCAACAGTCGACATACATCGTATCTATACTCTGTACTATCTCTTTCTCGTGATATAAAAGAAATGAATAACCAAGGAACAAGTAATGTAGGCCTTAAAACCCATATCAAGAATAACATAAAACTTGTGGAGTCAGAATGGCAAACATTGAAACGGACGAGTGTCGAGAAGTGCTCCGGTGCACTTAATTTATTACCGACATAATTAGAATATAACAGTACATCAAAGTAGTATCTACACCTAAGGCTGGATATAAGTGTCCCAACCCATACATACAAATGGTTGAAGAATAATGATTTTATGACCTTAAAGAATAATACATTTTCAATATGAAACATGAACACCTAGATGATTCACTTCGGCTGAGTTAAAACCTATTCAGCTATGAACAGCCAAACGAGCGATTGCAGCGCCATGGTAGTATGTCTTGTTTTCTTAATAGGCTGAGCTAGGCTACACACTTCATTTTCTATCAGGCAGCAGCGTGAGGCGGTTCGTTTGCTCGTCACTTAGTGTTTCACACTTGCCAAGAAAGACATTGCAAAGTTGAATGCCTGCAAAAACACTTTCTTTTTTCGTGATACCGTGTTGGACGACAGATGGACAGCTCTGGCAATCGCACGCAGAGAAGTTAGAGGACTGACTGAGACGTTATCGACAATTTCGTTGCTTCGAAGAGCCGTCGCGTGGGTCAACGGTGAGCCTATACGTTCAGCAGAAGTAACGTAAGTAAACTTGTATTCTGATGATAGTTGTCATCGCTCTTACTCTGCGTTATCAACAGTCAACGACAAGGTCGCAGAGGTTGGTATTGATGATAGTTACGTCATCTGTCATCGCTCTTGTCTGCGTTGTTATTAGCCGTCAACGACAAGGTCGCAGAGGTTCGTATCGCTGTCCTTCGAGCAATTTCTCGACCTATCAGGCGAGAAATTGCATGTGTTGCTGTCGTTGTATGAGCATGGGAGGGTAGGAGAGGTGGTTGAGGCCCCGAGTGGAAATAGGTTGTGGTTGGTTATGATGAACGGGCTACGGAAGGGCATTAGGCCAGAGATGGGGTTATGGTTATTTAATTGGGTTATATAATAAGGGGGAACTCATCCTTGGTAAATGATTTACAGTTGTTGGGAAACTGATGTTGTGTGGACGAGTCAGTTTACACGAACTGTCCTGAACTCTGACGTCTTGAAAGCGTCGTCTGTATATGGCCGAGCTGTTCATTTGAGGTAATTTTAGGCAGTGGCATTAGCTTGTGGTTGCTGATTGTCTTTACTGCGGTACGACACGGGCCCTTGGCCTGTAAGCGACCCGTTCCGTGTGTCGGAATGGGCTATGTGTACCGATGAAGCAGCTGGTACTACGTGGTCTTCCTCTTGAAATTCCGGCATTCTTGTTTGGAGACTTGTCACCTGGCTGTCCAGTAGGCAATGTTCCAGGGGTTGTCCTGCTGGTTCCTGACAGTATGGATACTCGATCAGGATTCCGTCGATCATTTGCCAGCTGCATTTGTACCGCCGTAGTTGCAGCCTATGAAGACTGACTAGGGTCTTAGACATTTTTTTTTGTCGGTGCATGGTGGCTTTCCTCGCATGGCAATAGCATCTGGCAGACCGAGACTTTGATCGAATTCTCTTATACATGGGATTTTGGAATTCTCTCGAGGTTCAGCTTGCTTTGTTGTAGGCTGGCTGGATCTTTGACTTGCACGGTGTTGAACCGCGAAGCAGTCTTCGCTGCCACTTCATTCCCTGCGTGTTCCAGGGCTTTGGAAATGGCTATTACGTCGGTGTGTAGAGTGGAGCAGCTATCAGAGGGTCGTAAAGCCGCTCCAGATCTTCCCTCAGTCTGGTCTACTGAGCCATCATCAGCGAGGTGTGGCCTCGGTTGGTGTTGAGGCAGCCAGCCATAACTTCCAGGGCTAGAGTCTTCTGGCGTCTTCTTGCCGGAGGTTGGACTTCTTGTCTCCATGCTTTGTGAAAGCGACTTTGGCTGGCGGAGGGTTCCACGGTGGTGGTACCGTGTGCTCGTTGCTGCAGCTGTCCTCACTCTAATAATACGAGTGCGTCTGGTTGTAAATATCCCATGGCGTCAGCCACTATATTTGTCCAGGTGTTTCCTCGGACCTTTTCGTCATGGTGGAGAACACTGGTGGGACTAGTGACCTTCCCTTTTGCCGCCGTAGGGTTGTCAGACCCGCAGATATTTGCCAGGCGACCGGCTGTGGTCTGCTTGATCCTTGTTGCTAGTGGTGGCTGCTCAGTCTCCCTCTGCAGGTTGCAGAGCCTGGTCCACATAGATGCCCCGAGCATGGTCCTGGATGACTTCCAGTGTTTTCATTTGCCCCTCGCGGAGAGCAAATAGGGCTTCCTTAGTACGTGTATGTCTGCACAACCACCTCATGATATCGTGTCTACTTTTGTCCCTGATTCTTGGTGAGTCGTGAGCATCGCCATACTAACCCCTGGGATCCATTGTGAAGGGTATAGTGAGGCTGAAGGTGTTGGCTTTGTTTTGGATTGGATTGTTCGTCGGGAAGTCCATGTTACTTTTAAAGTAGGATCAGAAGAGTGTACAGCATGATTTATCATTTTGTGGAGGTTTAAGAAATTATGAAATGTCTGCAGGTTTCTCATTATAATGTATGTGCCTTTCTCACCTCGCTAACCAACGGGTTTCTCGCCACGCTAACCGGCCGGTTTCTCCCCTCGCCAACCAGCTAGCGTCTCATCTTTTCCTTTTTTGAAATGAATGTAAACACCTTTATTCCAGTACATGCACCATCCTTGTAATTTATATGCAAATGTGATATTTTCGTAAGTACGTTTAGCAAATAGTTGTTCATGAATACAGTAGGTAGGAAAATAAGTGGTTGTGGAAAGACTTGCTGCACATAACAGCATTAGAACATCGTATGTGAAAATATTTTTGTACACATAAACACTCCTGCATGGAATTTACACTATCTTATAAGCACCGGCTACCTTGAATACCTTTTATCTTTTTTAAATGAGAATGGAGTAGAAAAGGTCGTGTTAGTAGGAGTATATCTAAAACTTTTTGTACTAAGCATACAAGTGAACATATAGCGAACTATAATTTTAGAATAGTTATCCAAAGTAATTAAATTTTCTATGGTTGATTAATCATAGAAAATATTTTTGAGTAACTATTATATTATATATTTAGCATTGACGTCGATGATATATCTTGGATTTCATGAATTTTCGCATTCGCTGTCTAAAATTAGTTATGCCTTATATAATATCAATAAGTTGTTTTTGTGTTGAATGGACGCTTTCTTACCTTCCTGAAAACACATTTTGCTTATCAAATAGATCTTAGTTCCCATTGTACCCTCTGGCGGTAATTTGTACCTCTTTCTGGGATCCATGGAATTCTTTAGTGACTGAGAGTACTTACGGTATCTTCAGTCATATTTAGAAAGTAGTTGGGTATTCTATGCATCCATTATCTTTATCCTGGGTTCCGTTTCTCCGAATTGTTAATGTTTGAAGACTCTATTATTGTATAAAGATACGAGTTCACTGTCGACTTTAATTTCGCAATTTCATTCTTTAGAATGTTGATACTATGGGTTTAGTATCGAGGGGAAACTGGTCTTGTTCAGCGGTCTTTATAGGACTGTAAATTGAGCCCCAGATTACAAGATTTTCCTATGGCGAATTCTTTTCTTGAGAGTATGAATCAAAAGCGGGTGGAGAATATAAAAGCAGAGACACACTAATTCACCAACTCGCTCCATATAATCGCTCATCCTTGCTGTATTCTTATCTCCCATATTCTCGGCACAACCTTTCCGTTCACCAGTAATATATTTTCCCGAAAACATATCGCCCAGCATCGAGCAATTTCCATCCTGTTAAGGTAATGGATGAAGTATTGGCAATTGTTATGGAGTTCAGTCATCGTGTATACACTTACGTCTATAGATATAACCACTCGCCGCTTCTATTTTCCTTTTCATAACTCTCATATTACGGCTACAACCCTTTTGCTTAACAGTATCATATTTCCCCGAAGATGTATGTATATCACCAAATCATAGAGGATAAATAATTGGCAGCTGTTGTACGGTTTAGTAATCATACGTCTGGCAACTTCCTCGGCGTATTGATGTAAACAATCGCCTCGACCACTTTCCTAGTCATTCCACCAATATTGCTGATACAGACTTTCCCCTTCAGTGGTAACAGATGTTGCCGAGGATATATCTCTCCCAGCAGACCGGCTGTGTAACTCGGGGAAAAGGTGTTGGTCTAATGTGATGTATAGTCGCCGATCTCGTTCGGTATACATTCCTTTAACACCAGATGGCAATAGTAACTGTCAGCCTTAACTTTGCTTGAAAATGGCACACCGTCAGGGTTCGACAACTGCATACCGTTGGCCAGGCCGAGACTAAATGTCACTCTCAAAGGACTTTTTCTTTTCTTACCATACAACTTTGGTGGGTATTTCCCCACCCAGCAGTTTGTTTCCCTCTCGGTCGTTGTGGTAACCACCTCAATGGATGGGTAATTTGCCCTTGGAGTCACGAGGGAAGAACGTACCTCAACACATGACCTACAGTCATGATATCCCTGGCAAGAGCACTGCCCTGACGGTGCACTAGACTGGGGGGCGGAGTAGAAATAACGAGACTTCCTGAAGTTTAGGCGAGACGACCTTTTTGTCGAAATGAAAACGCGGGCCTCGTCAGCGACCCAGGGTGGACTACGTATGTGAAATAGATTCATGGCTAAGTCTGTTTATCAAGATAAGCGCGTTGACGTGTCTATCATCTCAAATTCATTTATTTTCTCTATCGCAAGAACTTGCCTTACATCATACCATGCAAATCGGTTCGTATATATATAAAAAAGAACATACCGTTTCACAGCCAATATACTTCTCGTGAAGTTTCCTTTTACACAATTTATCCACCCGTTGAACATCTACTAAAAGATGCCCTTTGTTCCCTGTAACATATCTGTAGTGTTTTTTCCCCTCCCTAACGTCCTTTGCCTCGTCTTAAGCGAGGAAAAGGTCAAATTCTTAGGGGAAGAGGCCAATAAATTTTCTCAAATTACCTGAGAGCTATTTAATTATTTTCAGTCATCCCATTAATATTCCTACTCGCTACTGCAGTAAATTTCCCTTTCAGCTTTAATTTAATTCTTTTGTATCTGGGCCTCTGGTCCAGTGAATAAAGATAAGAGCTCAAAAGCTCTCGCTCTTGCAAGAATATCAAATCGTCCAAGAATGTACGTTGGAAAGTAAAAAGCCATTTCTGTTCAGTTTTCAATTGTTCGTAAGTAAAGGTGATATATATAGTTCGAAGGCCATTTCTGTGCCCACAGGATTAAATGGGACATGGTCAAATGTGGTAAACTGGAAGGTTTTTCTGGTCTTGAAATGATTTGTGAAACTGCAAGAGCTGTTTAAGATTCTTCGATGGTTGTAACTTATATGAACTCAATGCCCCTGACGGTTAAAAAAAACCTGAAGCCCAAATACTCGAAAGTGTTTAATGGCTGACAAAGTAAATGCTGCACGATGATACATTTCCTTTGTAGCAGATTATGTACTGGTAAAGGACTATTACATCATCCTTCCAAAGAGCAATCGAGACAAATTTGTATTTTTTCTCACCATTTTTCGTAATGCATGTGCAGTACAGACTTTCGTCTCTGCAGTGAGGAAACCCTGTGGAAATAATCTACGTTAGACAAAAGATAGCATTTCCCAAAAGTGGGAGTAACCTTACCTGCTCCTCGCCTATTCTGTATTTTTTTTTTCATGTATTTTACATGATTTTTGAACGTTCTCGTTTTTTCTCTACACCCTAAAACCTAACCAGACCTATCCCAGCCACCTAATCGAACCTATCTAATCGAAGCTAACCAGTAACAACCTACAAAATAAAGCTAACCTAATTAAGTAGACTACCATAATCGACGACCACTCCTTTCACGATATTGCAAAAACCTGCACATTTTTTTTTTTTTGGTGAAGCTATGAATAGAGTAAATATATATTGGTCCATAAACACATCCCACCTCATTCATGTTTTTCAACAAGGTGCTTAAAAAGATCTCGCACGTAATTGAAATCGTAAATTATTTTCATGTGAATACGTTGGAAAGAAAAATTCTTGCCTTTTATACAAAAATAGATACAGGAAGGTTACAACAACGAGAGATATTAAAATCTCTCTCTCTCTCTCTCTCTCTCTCTCTCTCTCTCTCTCTCTCTCTCGTTACTGTGTGGATTTCTCTAACTAAGAGACCGTAAATTTCCCCCGTCGTCGGCATTATAGCAATACCATCCTCGTACCCGGCAGAACTATTGTTCATGTGGCCAGTAACACTTGATTTATCCAGTCGATAATATTTGCTTGTTTAGCCAATAACACTTTACGTCGAGGAACCGCCACCCTCCACAAAATAAAAAAAAAATGTTTATTGGGTCAATAACAAGAAGCTGGGTTCATGATGGCGATTTATTGCTTGCTGTTCATTGAGGAAGATTTACCGAGCTGTTCTAGCCCGCAGGAATCGGCAGCCGTTGACCACATTGCTCAGGGAGATAATGGAACGTCTTGACTATCTTTCTCTTTGTGGTGATTCACGCGAGGCTAAACTGGTTGGTTGGGCGAGGCTATACTGGTTGGTTGATTGGTCATATCTGCTTTAGACCTATATACACTGCTAGAGTCAATATGGCCAAACAACGTCAAGTTACAACCGCATATTTAAGAAAGTCTTGAGCCCGTACTTAAGGTATTAGATAATTCGAAGACATGATCCATATGGCTCTCGGATACGGAAGTATATGGGAACGAAGAGTATGTATAATTATGGATAATTGTTCTCGACGCTTAGAAATTTAATTGGTTTTGCCACCTCAAAAAAAACTTGATGACCGATTATCTTTCTCCTATCAACAGTGTTGTTTCCAATTCTTGAGCGTTTGGGTGATTAATTTTTTACTCTTTATGCCACATCATTGATTATATTTATCTAATAGGCGTTTCCCAGTTCATAAGCTGCTGAGCGACATATTCTAAGCCATGAGAATATATATAGTGTAATCCACAAGATGAAATCTGTTTCGACTATCGTGATTTCATATCACTGTGGCTTCTCGTATGCATATATACATGTATCATATACGTGTAAGTTAACATGGTGCCCTCCGAAGAGCAGGGTTCGAATCTCTGTTGCTCGTTTAGAGTACGTGTTTATTAAAATCAATTTTTCTATTAATTAGTTGTGGCCTGGAGCAATTTGATGCAGTACAACACACGCAAGTAATTTCCGTGGGTCCAAATTGTTGGAAAGCCTTTATGTTGTAAACAGTAGCAAATATTCCCTTTGAAAAATAGCGCCGGAGGCTTCAATTTTCCACAAAATGGATGGTACTAAAAGTACACGTTTTTCACCAGTCAGTTTCACCTCCGAATTATGTATGACTATGTAAATATACGAGGCCAGGGGTCCATAAGTTGACCACAGACACCATCAGACCGACCGCGGAGACTCCAAATTCGCCAAACTCTTGCTTAAAATCGGTTTTATTCCAGGTATTATTGTTGTATTTTCTTTTGTTCATTAAAGATATGAACGTTTCATTCGTAAGTTGTATACATGTCCTTACAGGTTAATTGATTGTGAAATGCGAGTATATTTGTCCGGAGAGTTTTAGAAGAGTTTGTTAGTGAAATGAGAGTTAATTACCCCGGAGAGTTTTTCTGTACCATGCTGATTAAGTTCGTAAAAGACTCTTTCGTGTTCGTAAAATTGGCTTGGTAATCATTGTTCAATGTGCGGGTTATTGTAAGTTGTTAGTTCAACTTTTTTTTTTCCAAAAGTATATTTCGCGTTGCTAAGGTTATAATTTTTTTCTAACATTAAAATGATCAGTTATAAGGTCTTCCCTCCTAGGTTCCTTGTTGCGTTGAAATAAGTGGGGAGCACACCAACTAGAATTCAACACCGTATCTAGATCTTTTAATATATTCGATCCTTCTGGCTATTCTATTCGCTCCATCTGGTCATTATGATTTATGTACAAGTCTCACGGGCGATATCGACACTTGAGAACGTGTGTGGAGTGTAGTATGTATTAGGTTATGCGGTTTAACTCGCACACGTCCTGGATGTCCCAAAAAGTATAGAATTTTTACATTTGCCTATTTGGCTGGTTATTTGGCCTTGAACCGTATCGACCGCCAGGGTCATTAAAGCCGTCAACGTAAGTTACATCCACCAAATGGTTAAGATGATTCTCAAAGTCCACTTACACACACATTATGCATGTGGTCCCATGACACAAAACCATATCTTCATTGAAATACACCTGCGCACTCGCGCCTGATTTGTCAGTTTTATACGCCTACTGAATTATCTTTCTATTTGATAATAACTTGACGCAAAATTATAGTGATATCGGATTCACAGACCCGTACACAAAGACTGTGTGTAGTCATGCATCTGTAAAGGTGATATACATGTCAAAAGATTTTCTCCACGTTGTTCTGTATACCCAACCGAGTCTGAGCTTATCTGTCTCGAACCACTGAATCCCACATTACAAGAGTCTCAATTACATGCAAACTTAGTGCTGCATATTCTGTCTCGTTTGGAATAAATGAACCAATTTAGTTTCCTTGTAGTAAGTTTGGAATGTATTCATGAAATACCTGGAGTGGGATGAAACATTCTTTCTGCTCCATTTATCACCAAAGACAGTTGTAAAAAGCCACCATTAGGAGATGTTCCGCATTGTTAGTCTTAACAGAATGTAATTTGCATGAATCGTGTGTCACTGCTTCGGTACTCGAGGTGAATCCCTCCACATTTTGGTGAGAAGATGCAAAATCTCGTTTCTAACTAGTTGATACGGTCACCTATGATAGTCTGATTGGTTAATGTGAGATGCGTTAGTTTGGTTCATACTGATGGTCGTCTTTGAAACTTTTTTCTTTTGCTTCATTAATGCAGTTCTGAGAGCCTCTGGCATCTTGGTATACGTGAACCGGGTCCAATATCTTCTGAAGCAGAGGAGTTGTTTGATCTATTGAGAATCGTATGCATAATATCGTATGTATATCATCATATGTATATCATCCTAGTGATGATGATGATTATCACTGCATTATTAACCCTAGGATCTCCTATGCTAGAGTTCTTGCAGCTGAGGCTGCGCTACACTCAGTAGCAGGGACTGGATGGACTCTTTTAAAGCAAAAAGTCCTTTAACGAGACTGTGATATCTTTTGACAGCTCGTGATGATTACAACCTTGCCTTAAGGTGGCTCCTCTCTCGCAGTGTAACCTCAAACTGGTGGAGTCCGGTAGCACCATCAAATATGATATATATATGGATGGGTAAATAGATACATATATACACCAATTTCTTAAATGTATCTTTTGTCATTTCTGAGACTGATGTTAAAACGAGGCAAAATCCACCAGTATCTTTCAGACAAAGGAAGGGGGAGCAGGTCATTTGCATGATGTCTGGAGTTTTTAAAGTAGTTGGGTTAATGGTGTCGTTAACCTTTTGTGATTTATGTCTGACACACGCACACGCCACCATATTTTGTCAAAATCAGTGCCAAAGTCTGTGTGACATTCAATGTCTAAGTCTTAGAACTGCTTTTGAGAACAGGTGTCTATTTTGGGAATATAGTATCAGCTTGAAAGTTGGTGTCAAAATTGAAATGGAGATCGAAGGGTCGAGGTCAAAATCAGTGTCAAAGTTACTGGTAAGTTTAGAAACATGACTAATGCCAAACATTTCTTCTCTGGGTTCCATTATGGTACAATAAATATGATCATGGCGTTGTACAGGTACAACCATAACCTCCCAACATCGCTAACATTAGACACCACCATAAAACCCCACCACAGCACAATGATAATACCACAACAAACAAACACGACCTCGCATAACCATAGATCCCTACCATTAGATTGTAAGGGATAGTACCACACATTTCAGCATGTAGGACCATACATTTCATCATGGTATTGCAGCAGGCGCTACCACACACTCCAGCATGGTATAGTGTCAGGTTCCACCATACAACAAGGGAAGACATGTAGGATTATATCATAGTAATAATGAGGGAAGTTGAAAGGACAACTTCGAACTCTGGCGTATCAAAATCGCTCGTTTTATCCTAAAGATAAAGTTGAATGGTAGATGCAGCCCCAGGTGTGAGGCAAGGGTAATATCTCTCTCTCTCTCTCTCTCTCTCTCTCTCTCTCTCTCTCTATATATATATATATATATATATATATATATATATATATTACGATGTGGCGTGAACAAGTCTCTCCCTTTGCATTATAATGCTGTGGGGTCATCCCCAAATGCGACCTGAATTAAGTTTATGCAAATGTGGTCATAGCTATGTCATTACTTCAAGGATATAACCTCATTCGGGCTGTACACCTTAGGAGCACTTGTATTAACTGGTACTGACCTTGTTAACCCTTAATTCAACCTCGTTAACCTCATTCGTTGCTACAGCATCATATATATATATATATATATATACAAGTGACCCTGCCCATCGACACGTAAATGTAACAACTTCTCATTTTTTCTTTATTCCATCGATTCATTACATTGGTATACCAGCAATATTTGGCCAGGGTTATGATGAAAAATGATGGGAGAAAATAGAAGAAAAAAAAGGACCTGAATGATTTGATAATGTAATAATAGTCCTAATACCACGATCGTTCGTGAATCCATAAAAGTAATCAAATGTCATCAAAAGTAATTAGTTACAGCTTTTGATTCATTATCTTATCCCATTTATCACATTTGGCTATTACCTCAGCGAAAGAAATTAGATATGTTATCTTATTCACAATGGAAACACTGCTGAGTTATGCCATGCATAGAATTTAATGGAAGCAAGTTGAGCTTCTTAAAATGCATAAGATCATGCAAAAGTTTTGTCTGCGAAATGTATTCGAAAATATGTTGACTGATCATCATGCGAGATAACTGGAAGATTTGAAACATTGTAGATTGTTGGATAATTACATTGAATAATTACTCTGGATAGGATTATTGGGTAATTATATTACGTTAGATAGGTATGTTGGATAATCGTATTGGATAATCACATTGGAAAGCCTATATATACTAGATTACATTATTGGGAAATATGACTATTGGGATATATCATGGGAGATATGAGGGGAGATAAGAAGTATATGCTAAAGACGGTATAGCTGGTGCAGTGTTAAGGGGAGAGATGGAAAACATTTGAGAGGAAACATGACAGGGGAGATACGCCAAGAGCAGATATATATATCTATATATATACACCAAGGCAGACCACCCTCCCATACCAAGAGCATGGCATCTTCATTAATGCAATATGCAAATTAGTCTACCGAGGCTTATACCCCCCTTCCCGCAGGGGTAACCCATAGATTCCTGTTTGTATTCCGAAGGTCATCGTCGGTTTCAGAGCAAGGCGTTGCGATGGCATTACCGTAACAATAGCGCATCCCCGGATGCTTTTACTCACATCGGTATAATGCAGTCGCCAACCCCTGGCTGGGTGGGCGCAGGGGCAAGCAGCTCGTACTGTCTGGCAAAACCATTTGGGGAAAATTGTCTCGAGGGTTGGGATCATGTTGGGATCGGTGGAGGTGGTTTGGTTAATGTGATTTGGAGGCTGGGAGGTCGTGATTCAGTCTGATGTTTGGGAGGTCGTGATTCAGTGTGTTTGGGAGGTCGTGATTCAGTCTTACGATGAGTTTGGGAGGTCATGGTTCAATCTACGATGAGTTAGGGAGGTGGTGATTCGATTTACTTGATTCTTGAGCTGGTCGTCCTGTGGATTTCCTTGGATGAGATGTGTGGTCGTGCTCTATTTACGCAGTTTTGAGCTGGTAGAGTGCGCCTCGGTTGGCGTCATTTTAATGTCTTAAGGAAGACCTGCGTTTCTGAGAGCAATACCACTTTCTATCGTCACAGTAAATATAAAAATCGTCTAATACTACCTGCCTGGCTATTGGCAGAGTTGGTGACGGCTGTGTATTGAGTTAGCACTTCAGCGGCTCTCGACTACCACTCCCTTGCTACGAGGAGTTGTCCTTTCTTTTCTGCCTCGCCCACACAAGTAACTTTTGGCTTTCCGTCCACAAACGTATCATCTCTCGATCTCTCACGTAATACTTAACACGTAACTTGCACGATTCGTTGGTTGTATGTCTATATTTCCCTACGGTTAGTGCCAATTGCCAGCCCCGACTTATGGCAGAGATTCGTCGTAAAGTACACGTAAGAATCCTATATCATTTCTTCACATTTTATCTCTTTCTGACTGTGTCTGGCAAATATATACCCATCTGTGTCTATTTCCTCCCTCCCTCTAAACTTATATATTTCCATCTATCATTATCTTTGTGTTTTTCCTCACGCAATGCAATCTTGTACTTCCTCTCGGTCATATTCTCTTTCCTTCATCGTCCGGCTAATCTCCGGGTGCAACCTCGACAGTGATCCATATGCATCAGCTGGGTGTGTCGGGAATTCCACCGAGAGGAAAATAATGGATTCTTTTGCGAAATTTGCATTTTTATTGGCTTCTAAACTGCACTGGATACCATTAAAGCTACGCAGTTAGTAACGAAGAAAGCGGGACGCATCTTTGGCGGGTTATGCCATGAAATGAAAACAAAGAAGTGACACTCGATAGGAAAAACTGTAATGCTGGTCTTGCGCCGCCTGTCGGCAAAGGTGGGTACTAGCCCTACTGTGGTTAGTATGGCGCAAACAAGGGAATAGAAACTCATGTTGAACCCGAGAGAGCGCCCGCGCTAAGACCCGCAGGTCATGAAGGATGGGTGAAACAGACCCACCCTTATGAAAATTATCTTGCTTCTTTCAACGACCTGAACAAAAGAACTCCAAATTCATTTGCATGCGATCCTACACGATTGGCTTTAGGTCATCTTAGGGAATCGCATGCCCTTCCTTAGGGTTGAGATCTGGCTATGGGGGATTGAGAGTCGCTCAAAGATGTGCGGGCGGATGTTTTGGTCGGGGATGAGGGGGAATGAATAATTGATACCTTTCAAACGACGGAAATAATTTCATAAAGTCATTAACATCTTTATCAAATGCAGAACTGTCTCTGTCCGTAGGAAGCAAGTACTTCTGTAGGAAAAGCAATTTGAATGCAAATACTTCGATACAAAATGAGCCATTTTATTTTGAAAGAAAATATTCTAAAAATGTTTTAGTCTTGTGTCTCGCTGAATATGAGAATGAGATGCATTGAATATATCCAAACTAACATTCGACCGAAAGCAACTATTTTCATATGGAATGGACATCCAGTGAAAATTTAATGGCAATTGTAAGGGGAACTTGTCCCCTTCTTCATGCCACCGGGTGATGTCCGCCAGTACTCAACCCTGGAGGAAAAACGGGTTAGAGACATTTAATATACATCTTTTTCCAACGTTTATACCGGATATTTCAAAAGGTTTTGTTCTGGTTGAACTTCTCTTTATCGTCCTGTAAATATGGAGGAAAAGAGGTTTTAGATACCTATGAGTGGACGTGGTGGGAAATGGAAGCAGGAGTGAGTCATTTGGTAGGCGAGGAGCGGCAAAAGTTCCGGGAGCACTGAAGAAAGTCTCCAAAGATTGGTCGTCATCTGGGAGGGCAAAGATATATCTGTGAATGTTGCTAGATACGATTTCTGTATGAGGCAATTCGTGAAATCGCTCTCTATTTCTCGATACTTCCGTTCATTATCATATCTGCTAATAAGCAATATTTGGAACTTTATGATAGTTTTATATTCACAGGAATTTCATTTATACGTCGTGATAGAGAAAATGTTCAGAGGTGTTCTGCTAAAGTTAACTCCGAAATGTGTTTTCAAATATCAGGGTAAAAAATTCTAAATGTTCCTATATAACAAAAATATTAGGAAAAATCTGAATATCCTGCTTAACAGCAGTAAAACGAGAAAAAACATTGTAAATTATTGTTTATCATGGCGATTTGGAGTGTGTGTTGTCCATTTTTGTACAATTTCCACAACGAGGACATTGGCCGGAGAATTTTACAATACCACTTAGCTGATTCGATATTTGGCTTTCCAATACGTATGAATACAGTCTGTCTGGATTGTATCAAATATCCTGAGGACCCACGAGTGTAAGACTCCCCTCCCCTGTACTGTGTGTAGCTACTCATTGTTCAAGGAGAGTACGATAACGTTCAAAGATCGTACCTTCGTGCTCAAGGGACGTACCATCCCGTTCAAAGATCGTACCTTCGTGCTCGAAAGCCGTACCATCTTGTTCAAAAATCGTACCGTCGTGCGCAAGAAGTTGAATACTTAAGAATTATTCTTCTCGCATCACACCACATATTTCCCTACATTAACTAAGTACAATAATTTGTTTACCATCACATAAGATACTCAGTATTTTCTCCAAGTTGAAGGCTTCAGTCATGCTTACGTCTCCATGAATAAAGTGTATGAAGACTTCAAAAAAAGAGGCGAATTTATAAGTTGCTTCTGTAAATCGCGGTTAATTTTTCGATTTTAAAACAAATTTGATAGATTCGATTGCGCATTGTAAGATTTTGCTTGACTACCTCCATTGGGAGAGAAATCCACAAAAAATAGGTACTGTACTTTGGATTCATTGGCGAAAACATACAAAGATTTGTGGATTGGATTTTACCTCACACTTTGAGAAAATGAGTCTATTCAACAAAATTATAAGTTTGATTTTATTAATTTTTTTTTGAGCGTATTCAAGTTGGACTTTATTTTAAAAAGTGCATGGAAGTTTTGTGGGAAATTTGTAGAATCGTGCAAAAGTGCTTTCAAGACTTGCTGTTGCCTGGGGTAACCACACGTGCTTTGGTCATTCATTCGTGCAACTGTGGCATGAGACTAATGCAATGCTCACCAAAAGTGGGGAAAAAAATCTACATTTTCTCAGGATAGTTTCGACAACTGAGGCTCTGAGGGACTGGAATTTTCTTTAAGTTTTGCTCAACTTCTGCCAAACTCTGCAGTTCTGTCTGTTCTACATTTACCTTTCTTTATCTATCTATATCTATGTAACTATCTATTCCCTCTGTCCATTTGTCTGATTGTTCTCTGGGTCTATTTTGTCTATCTTTTTTCTTATCTCTCTGTGCTTCTTTTTCGTCTACTGTGAGTGTCTGCAACGCACATCTCTCATCTTTTTAAAACCCCCACGCTCATGTTATCTTTTGAGCCACCCTCGTACTGAAACCCCTTTCCTCCTCTCGTCTCGCATCCGCCTTGCCACTTCACCAAGTAGGTAAAGCCTAATTACCTCCATAATGAGGCATCCGTGCTACCCCAAGCCACACTTATGGCATCTGAATGTGTATCTAACCCCATTGTGTGGGGATCTTGTTTGTCTTTTCAACCCTATTGCCACCCCTCCATCCCAGAACAGTCTTTCAAAGGGGTATTAATCCAATTAGTCACTGTCCACTGGGAAAGAATTGGTGAGGCCTTACGAACAATGAGACGTCCTCATAACTCCAGAGAGGTTGTGATGTAATGGAGCTCGTACACAGAAATGATTACAGTGTGGCTGAAAAATTTCCCCTGGGTTGTATGTTACAAACGATGATTTGGATGGAGCAGCGAAGGGAAGGAATGATGGCTGTCATAAAGGGAAGATATGGAGTTCCATTCATCATGGAAAAAAGAGAAATATCGCCTGGGGTTAGATAGACCGGGTGTCGAAATGCACAAGCATACCTTTAAGTGAAAGGGGAACGGTGAGGAAGACGACCCCATATATTATTTATCTATTCTATTCATTACAGTCGTGTTCATTCTATGACAAACATTTCGCAAGATCTGAAGTTGAATGACCCCTTTGTGACCCGGGTTCGGGTCGAGTGTGTTATGACATTTGCCGCTGGTGACCACCAAGAAGCAAATGACGAGGGCTTTAATTAGCAGAAACCTGAACCGCGATATCCACGACGTGATGCCTCAGGCTGGGAAATCTGCATCTGTTCTCATGATGCGAGTGAGAACGCGACATTCCTGGGCCTAGGATGATCCTGTGAGGGTTTTAGCTAGTCTGGGAAAAGTTAAGGTGGTCGGGGAGGTAGCTAAGGTGAACCAGCGTAGCTAAGCTATCGGGGAGGTAGCTAAGGTGAGCCAGCATAGCTAAGGTGGGCGGGTATATAGCTAACGTACTCGGGTATCGCTAAATCGAGCGGGAATGTGTGTGTGTGTGTGTGTGTGTGTGTGCAGATGATATCGAAGTCTTGTGGGAAGATGGGAATGACGAGGAACACAAGTCACAAAAGGTAGATGAAAATGATGTTCATTTTACCTAATTTCGTTCTGCTTTTGAGCTCTACTGAGCGAGAGAGATTTCTATCGTCAGTCCGTCTGTGGGACGAATGCTTACTGAGATGTTAAGCTCCCGTTTCACCTGTCTAGGAGAGTCGGTCCGTTCCCCTCGTCCAGGGTCGTTCCTCTGGATTGAACGAGGACCTTCGTGGAATGTATGTACGCTTGGTGTTCACAGGAACTCGTACATAGTCATGAGGTCTTATCAAGAATGTAATTAACTTCATTTTTGGCGTGTTGTGCTCTGCATGTGGGGTACACACACACACAGTGACAGGTGAATCCATGATGGATGGAGTTTTAAAACTAGTTCTATAGTTTTTATAGTTTTATATGTATTGATGATGGGTCACACACACAGACGTGCACACACGCAGATTCCACTATAGAAAGGATTTCTTTATAAGCGTATCCACAATAGTCTCTGCCAGTGCGAACGTGTACAAGATTACGTTACACCAACAAACGTTGTTGGAAAGTGTGGGAAGACACTTTCTTGCCAACACGTTAAAGAGATTAGTGGCAAAACATATGACCCTCGTGTCGACGAATGAAATGCAAATCTTAGGGGTGTTTGCAGGATATATTTTGCACCGGATTTTGCACCTCGTTCCTCGAGGCAAGCTAGAAGAATTGCATTCTCTTCCTCCGAAGGTACAAGTAAGGACTATAACGGCGAAACACGCCTTGTGTTATGCTCAGGAAAACTTCATTAGTGCCTCACAACAGATGTAAACACAGTTTCGTGTATGATAAATCACGGCTGAATATAATCCTACAAGGAATGAGTTAGAGCACAAGATATATTCAGATTTTGGGAGCAAATTCCGCTTTACTAGAAATACAGAAGAAAATGATTATTAAAGAAAAAGATAACCTGAAAATCCTCTTGGTGGGGGAAAAAAGATACTTTTTCATCCTCTTCTCAAGGGACTGATCCCGGAGGTACATAAGCTCTGGAAAATACAGACTTGTACTGTAAAGAGCTGACGAAGAATTTTGGCTCCGGTCAGCATTTTACAGACTGGATACTTTGATGTAAACATAGCCACAGTTTACAAAGCTCTTGGTGTGTGTGTGTGTGTGTGTGTGTACACCTTAAAAGGAGTAAACGGAGAATGGCTCCACCTCCAACGCCTCAGGCCAGCGTCTTGCGAAGCCAAGGACGACATAAAGAAGGCACTTGGCTTATGATAGTACCAAGCCTCGGCCGGATGGTTTACTTCGGGAGTTCTCGAACGCTGACAACTTCAAGACTGTTGTTCTTGGAAGCTGCAGGAGCCTCTCACTTCGTCTCGCTTTTTCTTAAGGTGATTTGGGACCTTGGTCTCTCCCTTGACTCATCCCTCTCTTGAGATAATAGACCAGTAAAAATACCGTAAAACTGAGAGGGACGTCACCTCTGGGGTAGTCTGACTCGCTGAACGTCCCTCTAGAATTAAACAATTAGGACGACTGTCCTTATTTTCCCTCCTCCCCTGAGAGAGAGAGAGAGAGAGAGAGAGAGAGAGAGAGAGAGAGAGAGAGAGAGAGAGAGAGAGAGAGAGAGAGAGAGAGAGAGAGAGAGGGAAGGATATACAGCCTTGTAACCATGGTGAGGTTCCTTAGAAAACGAGTTCTGCCCATCTTCCTGGAGCAGGTGTCTCCTTTCTGCTGTTCCCGTGTGCAGTTCGTAAACCCAGAACACTCTCCCCTCCTCCCGCTCGCTCGTTCGCGCGACATCGGCCGTCGGAACACCCTACAATGATTTTATACATGGAGGGAGATGGTGGTCGTACCCAAGACCTCGTTGTATGATGAGCATCCGTCACCCGACGCTGATGTATGTAAAATGTTTTCACTCGCATGCAGAATTGATAGAAAAATGCAGCGAGTGACGGACGAGTTGGATAAGGTAAGGTGACTAGGGCTGTCGTCTGGGTATCCATAAGGTCTCTGAGATGACGTCTTGCTTAAAAATGAACATTTCCGACGCTTTGTTGACACGTATTGGGTTATGATTCTATCCTGTGGTGTACTGACCATTTCTTTCCGGTCGAGTTATTGGCCAAGTAGTGAATTACTTGTATGGCTTCGCCCCTGACGTTAATTAGTCGTCACGTTGATTAGATTCCGCGAGAAAAACGATGATAGTGTTAATTGATTCATGGGTAATTAACTGTGATGGCTTCAGTGGACGTTATATACCGGTCCACTTATCTCTCTATAATGTACTTTGCCATCACGCTCATCCAAATGATCTACCGCCATTTTCAAACTGGTTCAGTCTTTTTTTTTTTCTATGTCCAGTTTTCCCTTTGTCCCATGCCCAGCTTGTTGTCCCCTCCTCCTAATATTCATCTTGTCCCGTGTCTAATCATACCTTTATACTCCTATATCCAATCAAATCCCCGCGTATTGTCCTCCCTCACCCGTCTCCAATCCAAATCCCCCTTTCATCTAATCTAAACTATCATTTTCCTTGCCATTTTTCTACTTAAGCCAAATCACACATTCCTGTTCTTTTTTATGGTACTAACTCCTTCAACTCTCGCATGTACACTTCAACAGATGATCCACAAACTCGCTTATCCCTGACGTTTCAATATGATCATTCATCACACTTTTGACTCGTATGAATGCAGACGAGTCTGGTAGACCCATTAGTGAAACAGAAACTTGAGTGGCCTCAACTCATCAGTGGCCTCCTCCTGCTGCTCCTTCAAGGATCATCTCCAGTGCCTAGCTCATTTAGAAATAAAGGCTATGATTACGTCGTCCCTCACTCTCCTCTCTCTTCGTTAATAGACAACTTTAAGGCTTTAAGCCTCGAATAGAAACGCACAAAAATCACACATACACACACGTGTATGTTTCCTCCGGTTATGTATACATGATCTCTATTACATATATTTTTCTCGCTCTGTAACCAGCCCTCTGACGATGTGGTAATACACGGAAGCGCTAAGGATTCTCGTGTTTACTTCTCCTAGCGGTGTTTTAGCATTTTACGAAGTCGCGTATTTGTCATTTCTCTCTCTCTCTCTCTCTCTCTCTCTCTCTCTCTCTCTCTCTCTCTCTCTCTCTCTCTCTCTATATATATATATATATATATATATATATACGCACACCCTGGGGATAAGGGAGAAAAAATACTTCTCACGTATTCACTGCGTGTCGTAGAAGGCGACTAAAAGGGGAAGGAGCTGGGGACTGGGAATCCTCCCTTCCCGTTTATAATTTTCCAAAAGAAGAAACTGAGAAGGGGGCCAAGTGAGGATATTTCCTCAAAGGCTCGCTCATCTGTTCTTAACGCTACCTCGCTTACGCGGGATGAGGCGAATAAGTATCAAAAAAAATAAATAATACATAAGACAGTTCAAAGATAATGAACCAATAAACGTTGTAATTAAGGCCAGGTTAATGAGCGGGTCACACCTCATTAGTGGGTCTGGCTCTGCCTATTGTTTGACACAGACCTACGGAAACACAAGGAGGCCTACCGGGCGGTTGAAAATGCTCAAGGGGGAAATATAATCTCTGGGGGAACGAGAAATTACTTGGACGACCTCTTGCCTATATTCTGGAGAGTCTATCTCTATGGGGAATAAAAGGGGTTCTTAGTGGGCGTCTGATGATATTATGGGGATTGTATCTCTGGGGATTGTATCTCTGGGGATTGTATCTCTGGGGAATCGCAGGGGGGGGGATGGGAAGAAGCATAGCAGACGTCTGGAAATATCCTGGCGATGTAATTTCTGGGGTGGGGGGGGGATGGGAAGAGGCCTAACAGACGTCAGAAAATATCTCTGGGATAAAATATCTAATAGGAGATGGAGGGGGGGGATGATGAGAGGTGGCCAACTGGAATCTTTTTTTTTCATTTTTTTTATAAGCCCTGGAGAACCGCTGCCCCTCTGGGAATGGAAGATGGCCATTGGTAAAGATAAGGTCTTAATGGAGCTCTGAGTTGGCGAGAGAGAGAGAGAGAGAGAGAGAGAGAGAGAGAGAGAGAGAGAGAGAGAGAGAGAGAGAGAGAGACCCACCCACCACCGTATCTGTCTCATGCTGGTCGGCTCCACCCACAGCTTTCTTCCACCACACCCACAACCCCTGGACTTCACCCACGAGCCCCTCCCTTCCACCAGCCCTCCCCTACCACACTCCCGCTCCCTCAGGCTGCTTTAGATGGCCTCTCGCCCTACCTGGAACCCATAGGAACCCCCATCCATAACCTCAAAGACGAGGATAACCTAATGAGGTTTGGGGAAAACGAGAAACCATCCCTGTGGCACCCCATGGCACCCTATGGCACCATGATACCATAAGGAACCTCATGGCACCCCATGATACCCCATGGCACCCCATGATACCCTATGGCACCTCATGACACCCCATGGCACCCTATGGCACCATGATACCCTATGGCACCTCATGACACCCCATGGCACCTCATGAGCTCTTCCCTGGGATGCGTCATTCAAGGAAGTCTTGTTCTTGACATAGTTAAGAGGAGGAATATAATGCCATGTTTTCCTCTCGGAATTGGAGGATGGAGACGCCATGTCTTTGTTGTGGCTTCTTATTGAGAAGAACCGTGTCGCGTCTTGTCGCTCAGGAAGTCATCAAGTCCAGAAGTGATGTCATGGGCAGCGGTGGTGGTGAAGTGGTGGTGGTGAGGTTGTGGTGGTGTGGTTAATGGTGGCGGTTGGTTGGGCTTTACAAAAAAAGAAAGAGGGCGGGAGTAAGTTAGTAGTTGGTGGCAAAAACATAGTCTTGGTCAATATATAAAGTCTATGGGAATTCATTATTTTTACCTTCGTATTCTATAAGACATTTGCTGTCTTGAGTTTTTCTCTCGACGTCCTCTCTTTCTTTCCCTGTGCGATTTTACATGATCGTTGTCCTTGTCTTTGAGTCTTTGTTCGTCGGTCTTGCGTTCCTGTGACATAAGAACTCTCATAACCATCTACAACTCATAGATGACAACGTATACGTCAGGGAACACGTACCTTACTCCGTTCTCGTATACGTCAAATGAATCTCTTAACAGTTGTTGACTCGACTGTCGTACTCGGTAACTTGGGTTCGAATCCTTCCTCCGCGGGCTATGTTTATTCAGCAAAAGTATTAATTTCCTGCTCTTGTCTCCCGTAGAGAACGTATGCAAATACGTCAGTCAGAGGGTACAAAGTACGTCATCCGTGTCGGGGCTGTTGGGTTAGATTTATATTGTTAAAACAAGGAATCTATTTTTCACTTTTCGTGTGATTTCTCATCATCTCTTGTTTGGACTCTCAATCTTTACTCTTTCTTTCTCTCCCTCCTTTTTTTCTCTCTATCCAGGCAATGGTCTTGAGTACAACATCCTATTACGTGTTTTTACCCTCCGCTACATGAACAAACAAAAATTTTTCGTTAATACAGATTAAGTGAAACGCGGCACGCATGGACCGTAGACTTTCTATGTCGTGTTTTGGGAACCATAGAGAACGGAGAGAGAGCACCTTTAAAATTCGAACCCCGGCTATTGAGTACCAATTGTCTCCTCGAGTCTGGGCAGAAGAATGTGTCTGAGAGTCTCCCAAGCGAGAGTAGAGGATGAAATAAGTCCTCGTATGTTAGGTTTTTTCATGAACGCGACTCATGTTAAGGAAGAGAAGGACAGTCTTTGTACTGAAATTAATATACGAGGCGACCGAGTTCGGAACAGCTTTCGTCTGTCTGACTTGGTCTTTGTCTCTCTCTCTCTCTCTCTCCATCTTTCTCTCTCTCCCCCAACAAAGAGACATAGACGAACATCATCATCCACCACCCCAGACACCCAACCTTCCCAGGTAAACATGATTTCCTCCTAATACTTAGATTTTTTTCCCTCACAATATCGATGATGGAGAGGACAGAACACCCACACAGGATGGTGTAACGTAGGCAACTGTACAGTCTTCCTGTACCACTACCTCTGTGCCGTAGACGAGGTACGAGAGGAGGCTGTAACTTGGTGGAAGATGGACTGAAGACTGTAATTTCATGTATTATATTTTCGATATATTATGGTGGTGTCTTGGATGTTTTTGAACGCAGGGGATACGAAACATTTGTGAACACAAGTGAAACGGAACAGAGGCATACGAAACAAAGATGAACACAAAGGATGCGGAACATGGATAAACACAACGGATATGAAACAATGGTAAATGCAGGGGATACGGAACAGAAATGAACACAAGGGATATGGAACAAAGATTAATGCAAGGGATACGAAACTGTGGTGAGCACATGAGACGTGGAACAAAGGAACGTGAAACAAAGATGAACACAAAGGATTTGGAACAGTTGTAAACGCAACATACGGAACAAAGGTGGAACCAGATGTTTAACAATGATTAGAGCAAATAGTATAAAGATGAATACAAGAGACACGGAGCAAGATCAATACAAGGAATGGGAAACAAAGGTGAGCACAAAGATCGTGGGGCCGAGATGAACACGTGGGACAAGGAAAGGATATGAGACTAAAATAATTTACATGAATTACTATAATCATTTTGTGGACTACACTAGGTAACTCTTGTTTAAGTATGAGTTACCAGGACCCCTATAATTCCTACGCGAGTCACATAAACCATTATAATTCCGCTATGATTCGCATGGACCATTATAATTCCGCTATGATTCACATGGACCATTATAATTCCGCTATGATTCACATGGACCATTATAATTCCTCCATGATTCACATGGACCATTATCATTCCTCCATGATTCACATGGACCCCTTCCTCAATGATTCACATAGACTAATCATAATTCCACTGAGAATCGCAAGGACTTGAGCGTTGAGAATGTACGCAGAGGGTGTCTCTCTAATTAACATTCCACTTAATATAGCTTTCGCTTCATATGCAGACATCCCGCTTTCATACCTGTATTGTATATTGGTGTGTTCATTTGCGTGTGTATGTTTGCATGTCCGTGTATGAATGTATTTGTGTGAGTAATGGCATCATATGAAGGTAATAAAATCAGGCTAGAATTATATGATTATATTTACAGACTGTTGTTAGAAATAGAAATATTTTGCTGGTGCAGGAAGAGGAGGAAAGACGGAAGATGTAATCTAATACCTCTCTAAGTCGAGAAAGGGATCGTCGTATCTTTTGTTCCCGGAGTCTGAATTAAGGAAGAGTGACGTATCATGACAAAAATTTATGTAATTATTTGTTTATCTTGCCCTGAGCGTTTTCGCTTGCATACTTGTACGGAAGACGTCAAGGAGGGAGAGAGAGAGAGAGAGAGAGAGAGAGAGCGAGCGAGCAATAAACTGAAGTTCCTGTACACTGTCTAGCCTAACACTTGACGACCCCTTCCCACCCCAACCCTTGGGCGAATTCGTATTTACGTAAATATATCTGTTATTCTGAAGTGTTTGATCAACTCGGCAAGAGTCTTCTCCCAGTTTAAAATTTTGCCTCGAAAATAAAAAAAATGGCCAACAAGTCGGCTGAAGGCAGTGACCTCCGATGAAGCAGATGAAAGAAAGAAAAAAAAAAAACTAAGCAAGAAAGGACAGAGGTTCCTCTTCTGTTCGCTATTTGGCAAGATCCTCCACGTTGCTTTGCGGGCTGTTTATTTAGCTCCTCCTGTAAATCAGATCAGATCTAACGTTATTTGCCCATCAGAAGAAGGAGCGAGCGGAGGCAAGAAGGTGCATTTTTCATACGGGTGTTCGCCTTATTCCAGAATTTATGTTCCAGTTCGTCTAGGGTCGCCATCTTCCAAGATCTTCAGACGAATCTAAAACGTCACACAGAAAGGGTTTCTCACTTTATATATATATATATATATATATATATATATATATATATATATATATATATATATTATATATATATATATATATATATATATATATATATATATGTATATATATATATATATATATATATATATATATGTATATATATATATATATATATATATGTATATATATATATATATATATATATGTATATATATATATATATATATATATGTATATATATATATATATATATATATGTATATATATATATATATATGTATATATATATATATATATATATATGTATATATATATATATATATATATATGTATATATATATATATATATATATATGTATATATATATATATATATATATATATGTATATATATATATATATATATATATGTATATATATATATATATATATATGTATATATATATATATATATATGTATATATATATATATATATATATATATGTATATATATATATATATATATATGTATATATATATATATATATATATATATATATATATATATATATATATATATATGCCTCTAAACTGGAATAAACAGTGAGACGGAACGCAAATATAGACAAAAGATAAAATGCACTTGTTTATCTGAGCTAGAAATGCTTGGTGCATATGCAAGCAGTATTCCGCTACATGTAGCGTGGATGGTGCTTGCTCTGATAACGTCTGACTTGTGGTGGCGAAATTCTGCAGAGATAACGGAAAAAAAAGGTCAAAAGACTCGAAAAAAAAAGACCCACCCCGAAAAAACTCTTGCATCTCACCGTATCATTTCGTTGGTAAGGTTTAGTTCATGTACGTATCTGCTTCCCCTCGATGCATTTTTCCCCCCCCATCTCTCCTCGTCTGCTTCCCATTTTTTTTAGTGTTTTCTTTCTCTCCATGTCCACATTGATCATATCTAGTTTCTGTTCCCGTTTCTTTGCCTTTTTTTTTTTCCTCTTACCCTGTCCGTTTTTTTCTCTCTACCTGTCCCTCAAACTGTTATTCACTCTATCTTCTATTGACGCATTCCGTCCCTTTACTTGAAGCTCTTTTGTTCTTGCTCTACATTACAATGAAAAGCAGTATCTCCACTAGGGCACTCGGCTATAGGAACTTGCTGCATAAGTGTATAGAACCTGTCTGTACCCTGTGGTGGGTACTACGAAGTAGGGAAGACCCCTCGAAGTACTGCTCGAAGAACGTCCGTCCCAATGCGTTCCTCCTACACACAAGGAGAGGTTTTCGAAGTCTAAGACAAGTTTCTATAGAGAGTTGAGACAACTTTAAGACACTGAGGTTTAGTTGCGTCAGACCACTAAGAAATGGATGTCTCTTACGTGGCGGTGACTCTTTAGAAGTCAAAAGTTAGTTTAAGATTAGATTTAAGCTGATTAGTGACTTCTTTTACGTCTGTTTTTTTTTCCGTGAGAACTTTTTTTTTTTTTTACATAACATTTAAATTAGTGAATTATGTAAATTAAACGAAACCAGATTTCGTAGCTGGGGATTCCTGTCTTGTACTTGAACAACGTCTCGAGAGAACATTACCTTAAAACCTCACAAGGTTTCTGCACGACTCATAGTGAAGTCATTTTGCATGATTTTGCATAATATTCTCTACACCGGGGTGGGGTGGGTGTCTGCATGATTGTGTGTATTGGTCTGTGCGAAATATCATGTATGAATCTGTATTCATCCCAATCCTGTGAGTCAGACACCAGGTGTCTTCTGCCTGACACACACAGTAAACATGGTAGTTCACAGCACCAGTAAGGGAAGGAAAGAACAAGGAGAAATGGGGATATAAAGACATTTTGTGTTCATTAAGCTTAAGGGGCAAGTAATTCGAGCTTAAGGGGCGAGTAATCCAAGCTTAAGGGTTAAGTTACTCAAGCTTTACGTATTACAATCAGTGTTTTTAATCCAGCTTAGGTGAAGCTTACACTTCATCACGTTCTCTCTTGACAAAGACTATACAGTAATTTGAGGTCATAGACCCATGTGTAGTCCATCGTATGACCTGACCCCTTGCTTAAGGGTCAGGTCAAAGGTCAGACCATCAGTTGAGGGTCGTAACGTAGTGCTTTAAGGTCATGCCATCGTAATCAGGGGAGGATTCAAAACTTTAAAAGCGAGATTCATCTAAAAAAAAAACCTATCACTCTTGTGCAAGAAAATGAAATGCGTTAATAGGGAACAGTAATTTCACAATACATAGTTCGAATGAAAGTGGATTTCCGATAATTATACGTACTTAAAAGATTTTTGAAGAGCCCAGGGTGGGTCTACGAAGATGGTGCAGTTATGTACAACCCAAAATCTACTTTTAAATGAATTCAGCAACACTGATCCGCGGCTCTGAGTTAGGAGAATTCATTGCTCATATCTTTTTTTTTCCCCCCCACTTTGAACTAATGAATGAAAATGACATGGACGCTACTCTGGCTAACCGGACTGTGAAAGAAATGAAAGAATTACGAAGGGGATAGATTTTTTTTTTCCGAGGGTGAACAGCTTCAGCGATTTTAATGAATTTCTCGCATGTTTTTGCCTTGACCTGTCTGTCCTGGGGAAACCAGGTCACCTTGAGCTGTCCGCTTCTACTCCTCCAGTTAGCGAGCAATATATCGATGTATGTTTTTCTATACGTCTGTCTATCTACATTGTCAGGTACCTAGTTACTATCCATCTTTCATCTATCAATATCTGCACATAGTGTCTATCTATCCATCTGATTATCTACCTATCTGAAAATTCCCCTTCGGTGAGCATTGACATTAACACTGTCAATGGACGAAAAGGAGACATTCATTTCCCTACTACTGCCCGTGGCGCAGACTTGAAGCTACAGATGCCATATAAAAGGGGTTCTGGCGTTACGTATTGCCAAATATATAATGATTATGAATCGAGTTGGTTTTATCATGTTCAGCAGTGGAAACTATTCTGAATGGGAGAGTAAAATGTATCCGTTTCAAAAAGAAATCATTTTCCATTACTAAAAAGAATCACTTAGAAACTGTATATTATGTACATGAAATGATAGTGAATGGCTTTATATATATATATCCACTAATCTTGTACTGGGTGAATGAAAGGGAGGAAATATGATCACCGATTCGTTTAGACTTTTCTAAAGAAAAAAAAAAAAAATTGACAATGTCCTCCATTGGGCAAAACAGGAAAGCTGTATTGGGCAAACTCGACTTACGCTGATTGGATGTTTTTCCAAACATGGTTGTTCGAGCAAGGACGTATACACAACGTTTATTTGAAGCGATAAAGAGAGTATATCGGATATATATATATGTACATGCATACACACACACATATATATATATTTCATTCTTTTGTTTTACTTTCCCTGCTTTCCAGTCTCTCTCTCTCTCTCCCCTTTATTTCCGCACCACCCATCCCCCCAATTCATCCCTCCACCCTCGTTTCGTCTACCACTACCAGCAGATCATCACTCCAGACGGGTGAAATGGCCCGTAATATATGTTTAGAGTTCCCGTTTTCTCCATAATATGGAAGGAGCCAATTTCCAACTCTCTGTTTACGAGGCCCTCACTCGATGGGCAACACATTTTCTTCGGCTGCTGTCGTTTTCTGTTGTGATGAGCGCCTTCCTGTCGGGAATATAATGTAATGAAGTATGTCTGTTCATGGCCGAATCTCTGATAAGATATATATATATATATATATATATATATATATATATATATATATTGAATATGACTTTTTTTCTATAGATCTTGTTTCTCCCTAGTGTCCAGGAGGCGCCTTGGATAGAGATTTATCAGTATAAGTTGTCGATAATTGGCCCTTCTGTCGCTCGAACATCTTCAGGACTAAGTCGGGGTGAGCAGGTCTTTTTATGCACTAGAGGAGGACGCAAAAGTAGCACTATAGAGGGGGAGGAGGAACGCGATTGGTGGAAAACTCCGTCAGTCCGTTCGAGATCACGTCTTTGATTGGTTGCAGGAGAGGTTTTAGTGCCTGATCTCGTCTGGTATTGGCTGATGGTCATTTGTCCCTTAAAAAAGGAAAACTTCTGGTATACGAGGAGTCTCAGGGTCAATAAATGTGCTGAAGATATTCTTGTTGTATTTTGACCAACGATTTTCTTTATTTTTGGTTTCCATTTTGGCTTTCAGTGGGCGACCTGGGTTGACCACCCTTACTGCAAGGGTGTAGTTTAATGAGATGGTAACGGTGGCTGCCTATTACCTCCTAAAATGTGAGTTTATAGATGACGTCGAAGCTCGGAGGGGGAGTGGGGTCGTTGGGGAGTTAGGATGGGGAGGGAGTGGTTTTGAGGGGCTGGGAGTTGAGGTTGTGGGCGTATTCTGATTTCGTGTGAGGTTATTGGTCGTGGCGAAGTTCTCCGTTCTCGTGTTGTTCTTGTAGATGACAAAGTTTGTGAGTGTAACGAGACGATGCTGAAAGGTAGTGCTCCATGCTTACAAAATAAGTATACAAGATAAAAAAACTAGTATATATGAATACATTAAGCAGCTAGAACTAACCACCGTTCAGGCGAAACTGGCGAATAAGGAAACTTGTCTAAACTTGACAGTGTGTGATTTTAAAGGACTGAAAAAAAAAAACGAGGGTTGGCAACATCATTTTACTTCTTGTGTTGCCATCTGGGGGAGACTTGCTTTTACACCCCACACCACCACGATATCAAGTTTGATAAAACATAAATCTAATTTCCTCTCCCGTGAAATTCTTAAACCCAATCCATAGAACAGAGTTGACTGGGGCACATTATCCTCTCACTGGGGGCACATGACCTCTGACCTCGTATTCCTTCATTAGTCTGAAAAAAAAAAGATGAAATCAAAGATGTGTAAAGAAAGCAAGAATAACGAGGCGTTACCCACGAAGCGAAGATGAGGCGAAAGGAAGATCGGACCGGGTACAACACGGTGAGAAATTTGGTCCGAGTTGTGAGGGCGCGTAGGAGGGAAGTGAGAGGACGTGTGGGAAACTAACATGATTAGTGGGTGTCTGGAAGAGGGAGGGAGGGGGTGTGGGGGGAGAGAGAGGGGAGGGGCTGGGAGGGAGGCTCAGAGAGAGAGAGAGAGAGTGGGGGGGGCTAGCCTGGGAGAAGGGCTACCTGGAAAACCAGCTGACATAGACGGTGGATGGGCAGGCAGGTGGTGGTGGTTGGGGGGGGGGGGAGGAGGAAAGGAGGACAAGTATGTTGCCAGAGAGAGAGAGAGAATCTAATCTATTCGTAACTATTCAAATCATCTCCAATGACAGTGTTTACTCACAAGACCTTCTCTTCCTATTCATTGCCTCTCTATGGAAACCAAGACATCTACGTCTAAACATAATCTTCCATCTTTCCCTCTCTGTTTCTAGTCTGTGTATATACTGCTCTACAGGCCACGTACGTCAACAGACACAGACACTACAGGTGGTTCCTTATCTTAGATACTCCTAGTTAGATTAGATTTAGGCTATGTCCATAATATCTGGCTTCTTTCATTAGATCTAAAGATCTCTCTCTCTCTCTCTCTCTCTCTCTCTCTCTCCACTGATCGCAGCCGAGATTCCCTAAAAGATTCGTTCATTTATGAATACGAAAGCTTTATAAAACTTTACCCTTCATCAAGGATTAAGTCGAAAAATCACCTTCTACCTGTTATATGGCGTATGATAAGCGGATGATAGGAACGTCCATGAATCATCCCTGTTTGAGTGAGACGCAATGGTGTGGGAATTTGGCTCAGGTGATTAGATTACACCCAGGGTTTAATGGGTCGTTATCCTGCGTCGGGGGAGTTGTGGAGCCCCCCTCCTCCTATCTTCGATCAGCTGATTTTCCATAACACAGCTGGAGGGTGGCGGATGAGAGATCAGCTGATCGTGCAAAACACAGCTGGTGGTGTTGAGGATGGGGGTCAACGGGGTTACTGACGTCCATCAGGTAGTTACAACTACTAGAGGGTAGTTTTCTACTTGCCACCCCTCTCTGAGTTCTCTACTTGCCATCCCTCTCTCCACGAGTTCTAAGATTGCTTTTCTCTTCCCTAAATTCTCAGTCCCCCCCCCACTTCGCTTTCCCTACCCCCTTCCTCATTTGTCAGTACGTCAACAACTCAAACACCATCAGTATTCCTCCCTTGTTCGTCCTTCACTAATTCATTTACACCATAAAAATGACTTTCCGCTGGGGGAAAAAAAAAAAATCAAGTCAAGGGTGACTCTCCTGTTTTTATCCGTGCATTGAATTGGTCGCAGGTGCTCTCACTAAACGCACCGATTACTTTCTGAAGGTCAGTGAGAGAAGGTCACAACGAGAAACTTCAATTTACATTTCATTTACGTTCTTGCAGAGCAAACGGGACAGCAAAATGTATCCTGGTGTTAATTGTAATCAATTTCTCTTAGACTTGTTTTAATCCGCGTTCTAAACAAAGCAGTGATGGCGCAAGATGATTATTCCTCTAACAGCATAATGTTCATTCGGAAGCGACGCAAATATCCATCTGGTTATCTCTCCCGAGCTGCGCAGACAGCGCTCGGTGCAATCAAGATGTGGTAACTGCTGAAGTGTCTCTTGGTTAAGCACAAGTGATGTTTGGTTAACTGAGAGATCGAGGTACTTGAGGGTTCTTGAGGACTGGCTAGCCATGCTCTCAGGCCACTCCACTCTCTGCAGCTCGTATAATGCCAGTTATGCCACATAGTAGACTCATAATTCAAGTTCTGGGGTTGATCTCGCATAGTACCAAGTTGTCATAATCACATCATATATCACATGTTATCTTCCATAACTCCGGTTATTAATGCTCACGTCATTAATCACTTGATATCTCCTAAAGCACCAGTTATATAATGTTCATAATACATCACATGTTATCTTCCATACCATGAGTTATCACGTTCACATTGTATATCACTCGTTATCAGGATCACGACTCGTAAAAGCTACATATCTACCTCCCTTCCCCAAAACCGTTCAGATACCAGCCACAGACGTCTAGAAGGGGTCGAAGTCGATCGTGCTAGCATTCGTGGCTGAATAGCTGGAGGTCCCTCAATGACCATGTATGCAGCGAGAACTTGGACAGTCGTGGAAGATATCGTGATTGCATGGAGAAAGTGCCCAGGATCTTTCCAACTTGTGGTCACGATATGAAGTTCACGGCTGTGATGGTCCTCCCAGCAGGCCATAGGCGTAAAAGCCGAACTAACCAACGAGTCCTCTATTTTCTTTTCTCCCCCATTTATCCCTTTCAAACACGTCGCAGGAGAACTTGGAATTAAGAATGGCCTGATGAATGGCGCCGTTTCCCGTTAGACTTGGAGATGCAAGAGGTTAAGTTTTGGATGTTTGGGCTTAAGGCCTGTGAACTACCTGGGGTCATGTATGCCCCCCCATCGTCAAACTGCAGCCATCAACCATAAGATCCTGAACAACAACTACAACATTAACAACAACTGGTTGTTCCGCGTGACCCTAAAACCCATATACATCCTCGTTACGTGTATATACGACCTATGGGAGAAGGTTATGATATTTGTTCTTAAAATAAATCTCGCTACGTAGCTATGTGGTCGATCCTGAGAGCAATTATCGAGACGTGATACGAATTAAAAACTGGAATCGTATGATCCTTAGGGTAGACAAGAACACGTCCAAAGGAACGAGATATGAATTCAAGATTTTCTTCAAGAAACAGATTCATAGTTTGAAGGATACGATACCCTTTGTTGACTGAAATTGCCTGCAGTCTATACACACTACATTGCCTGGGATAAACTCTGGTTAGGTATTGCATATACTTAATTTCCACCACATATATTTTCCACATCCCTGGACTAATTTGGGGATCACCATTGCTGCTCGCTTGTCTTTTCTATTCATTTTTATGTAAATGTTGTTATCCCATTTCGGCTTTTTCTAAGAACTCGAATCCTGCAGTAAGAGGCATAATGGTCGTGTCACACACACAATATGGCCATTACCAAGAACTCGTCTTCAGAGCAAATTTACATTCCTGGTGCCCTAGATTTTACGTAATCGCCGGATTGTTTCATTAATTTCCTAGATTCTTTTTTTTGCCATAGCCCACGCAACAGAGGAATCAAGGTCTATTTGTTCATCCCCCTCGATGACCTTATACACAGGGTCCCTCACAAATTGTTTACTCCCATTACCTCCCTCCACTGCCTAACGTAACATAAGTTTTGCTAAAAGAAATTAGTGCAATTAAGTAGCGATTAGATTTTCTTTTAACTGATATTTTTTCCTAACCAAAAGACTTTTTGAAATGGTCAGTGAAGCTTATCAGCGACAGGCCATTAAACAAAATACCCTTAACATCTCTCTACAAAATGTTAAGCATGTTAAATGGCCCATTAGGGAGGCCTTTTTTTTTATATATACACACAAAAAACGTAAAGATCCTGGAATTCTCTGCCTAAGAAATGGATGCACGAAAGTTACTTAGGAAATATACGAAACACTTTCATTTCTTTTTTGAGGATACGCTTTCTCGTCTCTCGCGTTTCATTTCACTCTAGTAGACCTTGAAGAGGAAACTGCAGTAGCTAATTGAATATACATTATTCATAAAGTAGCAGACACCAGCGCGCATCTCTAGCCGAGTGTGCATTTCCAACTTCCAGTGAAATCATAAACATTTGGCCGGGGCAACACTTGCAGGACCCCACCCACTGTGAGAACAATTAAGGAAAAAGGAAAAGCAATTAAAGAGCGGGTGATTAATGAAGCTAGCTATTGACGAGGGGCGATCGGCTCCCGCAGAGAGAGAGAGAGAGAGAGAGAGAGAGAGAGGGAGAGGGCAAGGTCGTCTTCCTAAGCGTTTCTCGATTGAGAAGGTAAACATCTGATCTAATTGTTCAGAGAGTGATTTGGATTATCCAGTAATGTATGGTATTGGTCGTCGTTCCCTGAGGTACCTGTCTTTCTGGAGCTTGTTTGGTATCGCTTGTTTCGTGGGTGGACTCCTTATCTTAAGTCAATTATACGTTATTTATGCATTTTTCTTAATATCTATACTCGTGACTTTGATGTTTAGATATCACGATTCTAATTCAAAATCATTTTTTGTTTTTAAACCCCTCGTCGTTTAAGACATTTATTTTCCAAACTTAGCATTCAATGATCAGTTTCCAGGAGATAAATTTTATATATTGGTTGGTTATTTGGACTTTAGGCCTGTCGACTAAAAGGGTCATTAAGACCGTTAACGACCAGTTATAACCATCAACCGGAAACACTTGAAATCTTTCAGCTTTTTAAAATGAATCTCGGGTCGTACAGACCATCACATACATAGTCCGTGTTTCATTCTTTATGTTCAGCCAACTAATTCACATAATTTTGAGTCTAGCCTAATCGTGTACATTTATGAATTAACGAGAAAAATGTACAAAAAACAGTAAATTCAGAAATATAAAACGATTGATATTAAAATTCCTTATAAAAAGACTAGAATATCTATAATTTGATTCGTGATTAACAAAGTTAAATGGATGATTATAATTAGGTGCCAAATTATTGTCAAAAAAAAGTCGACAATTATGTATATTAAGGAAGACTGACTTTAAATAAAGTTTTACATACCAGAAAAATAATTTGCACGAACGATTTTAAACTTTTTTAATGGCATTATTTAAGAAGAGAGAGAGAGAAAAAAAAAAGTCGAGAAAGAGATTGGTCCAGAGAGAGAGAGAATGTGTGAGCGAGGATTGTGGTAATTAGGTAAAGTCTTCATCCTCCTTTGGGGACATGACCTTCGCTCACAACCATGGCAGTGCTTAGGAATGCAGGCGACCGATTCCATGAAGTGGGCGGGAAATTTTGTTGGGTCTCGTCTGATCCAAATACACACACACACATTCCTGTCGGCAACTTCGACAGGGATGCAAGACCCAGTTCGCTCCTCATTAAGGCCAGAGCTGGTGGGCAGTGGGGATTACGTGTGTAAAAAATCTATAGATCAGAAGATACCATTCCTATGGGCTATTGTTAAGATTATCGCCCTTACAGTTCGTGTGTGCTCATTGTCTACATCACCTCTCATCAAAAGGGTTGTCAAAGGTGATGATAGAAAACGTGGAGCTAGTTATAACAGCGGTGACTATATCATTACGACAGATGATGAGAAAATGGATGATCTGTTTAAGCGATGCATTTTTCATTGCTTTCTTTTGTCTTCATTTGGCCGCGTCATTCACTAGGTAGAGCGATGAATGTGAGAAGATGTAGAACATTATACATGGTCATCTGCTCAGCAGAGACCTTGAGGGGAGTGGTATCCTGTCCTCGACATTATCTCGTTTCTGACCTTGTCACCAATACTCTGGAATTCGAGACACGATTCGAGAAAAAGAAGAATGAGTTCGAAACCTGTTCTCATGAGGTTAACTGAACCATTATCAGCTTCGGTTGCGCACTCCAAACGAAGCAACGGTGTATTTAGCAGCCACTCCATGTTGACTATTTCTCATCTTATTCTAAGTAGAAATATGATGAAACGCCAACACGTCAGCAAGCCTTTCCCTAGGGGTACGTGTGTGCGTGTGACACACCAGCGCGTTTAAATCAAGGCATCTGGCATAACACTCGTAGTAAACGCTTGTTACTATGCAGTTACTGGAGTAACTGTGACTCCTCGTTAGGCACAAGTGCCTTGTCGTTAGTGTTGGATCGAGGTCAGATGTCGTTGAGCGGGTGTACAGCGTTAATGGCAGAGATGATTGTGTACACTGGGTTACAGGGAGGAGGAGGAGGAGGGAAACACGCTGTTACTTCGAGCTGCAGTTGCGAACCTCATCTGTCTCATAAGAGGTTCAGGGGGTTTACATAGGAGGTTTTGAGGTTCTTGAGATTCACATGGGAGGTTTATGGGACTTTGACATATCACATGGGAGGTTTAGGGTTTCACATGGGAGCTCATGGGTCGACACACACACGGGAGGTTAACAGGCTTAGAAATTCTCTCTCTCTCTCTCTCTCTCTCTCTCTCTCTCTCTCTATATATATATATATATATATATATATATATATATATATATATATATATATATAATTCCTTGATTATGTTGTATCTAATGGCTATGTACGATCAATTGATCATGAAGCCAGAAATCATTAATAGTTATCTTGCAATTATAAAATTTATGATTCTGTATTTTAATTACAGTAAATGTCAAAAAAGTATCTGCAGAGCGTTGACGTATGACATGATTTTTCATTTTTATTTACAAATTTCAATATAATTAGTTGTGAAAATTCTAAGTTTTTCCATATCTATATTCTAATTTAATCTAACGGCTGAACAATTTAATATTTCTCTTCCATTTTAAAACACACGGATTTAAAAGATATTCTTTGATATTTCGGTATTAATTAAAAAAAAGTTTTATCTTTAAATTTTCCCACATTTTCTAGTCGCTTTCCTATTTACGTTTTACTGTTTTGTCTTTTCCATTTCCTGAATACTTTAATTCTAGAAAATTTATATATATACATATATATATATATATATCCCTTGGACCCTTTTTGAGATTTTACAAGCTTCAATACCGCGCTTCATGCAGGAGCAGGATATGGTGGGGTCCTTTAGAATGAAAGAGCTCCCGGTGTGATCACATGCTGGCGAAGTCGAGGATTTCATATGTACGTAAAAAAAATTCCGTCTGTGATCTATCTATCCATCTAAGTATCAAACTCTATCTATCTACCTACATAAAAGTTTTCTGGTGAAACACATTTGCTTACACTGGGTTAGTTCATGGACCCCGTGCGGGCTTGATGAGGTAGGACCCTGGGTTAGTTCATGGACCCCGTGCGGGTGTTGATGAGGTAGGACACTGGGTTAGTTCATGGACCCCGTGTGGGCTTGAGGTAGGACCCTGGGTTAGTTCATGGACCCCGTGCGGGTGTTGATGAGGTAGGACTCTGGGTTAGTTCATGGACCCCGTGCGGGCGTTGATGAGGCGTGATATTCACGCTTAAGAATATTCATGTCGTGAAAATGAACGAGTCGAGGATATTCCAAGCGCAGAGGAGCGTTCAATCTTGGGCGACGGTACGACCCTTCTTTAGTGCTATTGTGTACGTCCTCAGACCCAAGTGTCGTACACACACACACACACACACAAGCTGGTTCCCGTGGCGTTGTGGTTTGCGTCAATGCCCATGATTCAAACGGCCCTGGTTCGTGTCCTGCGCGAGGCAGTCGGCCCACAGGCATTCCCAGATGTTAATCCTCTTCCCCTTGGGGCTGGTCAATAAATGGGTACCAAACTTAGGCTGGGATGTATGTGTGTATATACACAAAAGGAAAGATATAGTGGATAGATACAAGGCAACACGAATGTAAAACTCTCTCTCTCCTCCCTCCACCCCCCCTGAAAAACAGAAATATCACAACACTCACAACAAGGCTAAGCAGTTGTAGGGGTCCCCGCTGGCATTCACAACAGGAAGCTGACGTGTTTGCATTCTCGGCTCATCCATATTTCATGCAAGGTTCGAGTCTTAATGGTTGCCTCTGCGACATGGGAGAAGTGATTACGTGTTGAATGCATGTTGAAGGCCAAGACAATTCGTCACGCGACGCTCGTGTTTGTGTGAAGACCAATAGTTAAACTCGCAGTAAGGATTTGTAACTCACTGTACCAGTTGTCATGGAAGGCAGCGGTCATGAATGCAAAAGACGATTCATTTTGGATGGTGGAAATATGGCGTGTAGGAGAGAGAGAGAGAGAGAGAGAGAGAGAGAGGAATCAGGTTGGATGGGGATTACTGAGGGAGATGATGGATAACGCGAGAGCAGAGGTAAAAGGTGGGAGATAAGGGGAAACGAGGGGGAAGAGATTAATGAGAGAGAGAGAGAGAATTTTCCCTCGGAGGCAGGAAGATGAATGTATGAGGACGATATGAGGAGTTAGAGGCCAAGGGAAAAATTCTTAGCTCTTCCGGTTTCTTCCCAGTTTTCATTCTAGATTTCCAGAGTGTTCTGGGTCGAAAATTCTACCTTCAAGTCATTCACCCTCAAAAGCATCAGCGGGAAGTGAATTATCTTTGATCTACCGTTGCCGATAGAGACAATAAGATATCGGGAAAAAATAGATATTAGTATTTGTGTGACAACATTGCAGTCTCTTTGATGTACAGAAGATTTGGGTAAAGAACTCTGGTAAACTTTTACAAAGAAAACGGAAGTATCTTTACTAGTTCAACAAATATAATAGAAGATAAAACGAATTATCTTTCCTAGTATAAGAAATATCATGGAAGATTATTTTTCTTACGAGAGTCGTATTTTCATGATTGGATTTTTCTATCTTATTCCTTCAAATATGTTATTCATTCTCTAATGACTCTACGTCGTGTGGCCAGCCAATGATCTGGTCGGAAATGCTGGATGAGTGACCGTATATGTCACGTGATGAGGGACTTTTATCATATCCAAGACATCCTTTCCACTGGACTTTGGTTTTGAGAAGCCAAGGGCTTCCCTGTGCTAAGGGTTCCCTTGGACCAAAGGTTTCCCTAGACTAAGGCTCCCCTTGACCAAGGTCCAAGAAGCCAAAGGGCTCTCTTGGAGGAAAGGCTTCCACCTGGAACATGATCCTGGAAGCTAAGGTCTCTCCTGGACCAAGGGCTTCCCCCCAGGAACAAGGCCTAAGAAGCTAAGGGCTCACGACGAAAGGGTATAGGCAAGACTACTTGACATGATTGTCCAGGGAAGGGACTGCGTTACTGGCTGGTTCTGGAAACCTTCGTGATCAGTCTTGGAGGAGGAGCCAGATTTCTCCCTGAGATATTCATGGAAATCTTCATGAGCTGAAACTCGGGTCACACACGCACACATACACTCGCAAAAGAAAAGGGGATCATGACGAAATTCTTCAGTGGTTTATCCTCTTGACTCCTGTTTAGAAGCATGGAATAATCTCTTGTATTTTGATCTGGAAGCGTGGAGTATGCTCTTGTATCTTGGTCTGGAAACATGAAATAACCTCTTGTATCTTATTCTGGAAGCGTGGAACATCCTCTTGTATCTTTTGTCTATTTTGAAGTTGAAATTTTTCGAGTCTTAGTTTTTATTCTTTTTGAGCACCAGTCTTTCCATGGAATTCAACACCACTTATGATAGCAGTAGATGTTGGATCAATATTGCGATACGTTCAAGATCAAAAGATCCTTTGTTTGTCTTTTGAACTAATTCTCACAAGGTTAATTTCAAGATCCATTAAAATAAAGTTCAAATATTCACTTTATCCCCCTGGAAACGAACCACACGAACTTTTGAACGTAGAAATAAGTTCAAGCTCTCCAGGACTTCGACACATGGATGACAGTTCAAGTTATCAACATTCGTGAGGAAGGGAGGAAAAAGATAAAGGAGTGTGGAAAGGGTGAAGAAGGGAGGATCATGGCCGGGAATAACAATTAGTGAGAGTGGAGAGGCGTTGCCTGATTGAATTATTAATTAGTGATTATCATAAACTTGATAAGCTCTCGCCTAACACGTCCATTAACCCCTCGAGAACAATAGAGATGGCCCTTGGGTACGACGGCACGACCCTTGAGCACGATGGCACGACCCTTGAGCACGGCCCCTTGTACTCAAGAGTTAAAAATCACGATTGTTCTAAACAAAGACAATATCTTTTCCCCATTTTTGTGTTAAATGACCAAGAATTTCAAAAGTACAGGCCACTACTATGTAAGATTTGTGCAAAGGAGTGAGTCAAGGAGGAAATACGTAACAAAAGATATTAAACCCCAATAAGAGAGAAAGGAAAAAAAAAAAACTCATTTCTGTTACATGAGAGGCTAAACTTGTTCCTTGGAAGCCAAGTTTATTTTGTAACATTTTGCGATAATTTCTGGGTTCAGCTGAAGCTCTGGTGTATGCAAAATTCGACTAATTATATGCATTCTCTCGCCTGGCCTCCCTCGGGTATGCATTCACACGCCCGTGGGAGGGTGGTGGCAAGACTTGTACCCCTGGAAGGCGTGTATTTATAGAGGCATTGACCTAACCGTGGCAATGAAGATGGGGAGCACGATAGCCCACTGATGCACGACACTACTGTCCCCCTTCATACCACTGATGAAGGCTACTGCTTGCTTGCATGTGGAGGCCACTGCTTGCTTGCGTGTGGGTATTCACAGTATCTTACTGACAAGCATTAGAGATTGGTGAAGCTATAGATTAAACAATGGACGATCATTAATCAAAGGTAAGCACCATGGCAAGTAACGATCAAATATACATAAACCAGGTATACATACATAAACTAGATTCATATACGTAAACATTGAATATTTGTAAACCAGATTCATCTAAGTATTAAAGATACTTATAGATCAAGATAAGTTTTAGTTGTGTAAAGATTTAGATAAGTAATGAGGATAGGTAGACTGTATATAGATAAACATAGAATATACATATAGATAAAAGGAAGCAGTGGAGATAGAATTATGATATAGGCAAGCATGAAAGAAATAAACAAGATGCAGATAAGAATCAAAGTACAAAATAGGTTTGAAAAAGATAATATTCACTGCAAGTAAAATCCATAAAAGCACTGCGCAGGAATATATTTCAAATATCAACTTTCTCTCTCTCTCTCTCTCTCTCTCTCTCTCTCTCTCTCTCTCTCTCTGTATATATTCATCTATCAATCCATAATTACCCCAGGACCAATTTCTAAGAGAGAGCCATGGTGCTACCCACAAAATCTTTCCAGTGGCTCCTACGACTGAACCCCCAACCTCCTAAAGCAACCCTTCGCCACCTCCAGTAAATGTACACAATCCCTTTGCCATGAGAAGGTATTGTCCTTGAGCCTCTCCTCCCTGTGGCTATGTCCCCCTCCCCCTTAGTAAAGGCGGCTCTTCTCCATCTGTGGTGCGAACCTCTCGCGAGGCGGGATGTGGCCATGTTTATAACCTCGCCACACACACGCGCACATATTCCCTCGCCACGACGCACATGTTTTAAGAATCTTCCTCGACGATATATTTTAGGCAAATTCCAACATTAAGACAACCCCCAGAGAGGTAAAGGAGGTGTTTAAATTGTTTCACCCAGTAATTACATCCATTCATATATTGTCTCACAGCTTCTTATTGTTAGTCTGCTCTGTAAGGTGTTGGTTGAACTCTTAATATTTCTCAAAAGAATGAATTTCCCACACACACACACATTACCGCCTCGGGGCGGAAGAACGCACGGTTCGCCTCGTATCTTCCATTGGCGTTCTTAAACGTTCTGTCCCAAGGAAGGAAGGGAAGGAAGGAGAGTTTAGGAGGGAAGGTTAGTCTCCCAGAGCGCGCGTTCAGATCTTGGACTCGTCTTATGTGGTTGTACCACACAAGATCTACATACACGATTTGGGCTCTGATTCTCATCTCTCTCTCTCTCTCTCTCTCTCTCTCTCTCTCTCTCTCTCTCTCTCTCTCTCTCTCTCTCTCTAACATAACAGGCACTAAAATCTGAGTTGATATTACAAGAAAAAGAAAACTCTCCCCGATGGTATAATGGTATAGAACCCATATGCACGGGGTTCGAACCCTACTCGAAGCAGGGACTAAAGAAAACGGCGTGAGTCATTCTTGTTTGGAGAGATTTTGAGCAGTTCGCGCTACACTTCTGCCCTGATAACGCACTTGTTACTATTTTTACAAAGTTTGATATACAGTGGTAAAAGTAATATAGGCAGTTTATATATATGTATATAAAGATGATCACGACATAGGAAAATATATATGTAGGTGAGAGAGAGGGAGGGAGGGAGGGAGAGAATGTTGTGAACAATCTTGAGAGGGTAAAATTCTGACCAGTAGGGTGGTGTGGGTGGGTAGGTGAGGGGAGGAGAGAGATATTCAATAGAATTTGGGTTAATCCTGACAGCTATGCAGTAAAACCTTGAGTTTGGTGCCGGGAAAATGATCTTTACGGCGCGGGAGCGGTAAGATAATGATATACGGAGGAAGGAAGGAGGAAATTCTGACTTATTGCCATTGAAAAATGTGCCACATAGCTGTGAGGGATGGCGTCAGTTTCCTGACTTCAGGAGATTTACATACGAAAGCTGGAGTGAATATGGGAGGATCATCTGCCGGCTGAGAAGATGGCTTGGTGCTTAGGAACATGCAGATATGAACAGTCCACTGGGTCTGAATGTGCAAGCTTGGGTATGGTGTGTATATATATATATATATATATATATGTATATATATATATATATATATATATATATATATATATATATATATATATATATATATATATAATTATCTGTGTATATGTATATATATATATATATATATATATATATATATATATATATATATATATATATATATATATATGTATATATATAATCTGTGTGAGGACGTTTGTGTCGTAGAGCGAATTGGGATAAACTGGGATAATGCGATATACGAGGGACTACGTGCTGTAAGTGGGATGAACCAAGGCATGTAGAATGGTCAGAGGAAGCTATGGAAAAGAGGTAACAGTTGGGAAAGACACTCTTGAATGTGTGGCGAAGATCAGAAAGATGAGAATAAAAGACACGATAGTTATAGAAACGGAGGAATGATTGGAGCAAATGCAATTCGCGCTGATGATTAACGAAGGTATTAGAAGGATTAGTCAAAGAAATTCGTGACAGTAAATTGCAGTTTTCAGTTTTAGGGGAAACATTTTTAAGTGACTTGTTGACATGAAAGTAGAGGGCTTAATGATAATATTAGTAATAATAATAGTGAAACGGTGAACGAGGAGCGTAAGTGTTACTATTTCACTAATTCGAATATCCAGATATTGACTTCGAGCGGTAAAGTCAGTTGGTATAAGCAACTGGTCCAGCCGTGTTTGGAAAATGAGAAATGGAAGAGCATTTAGTATTGATCAGGGATTGCATGCAAGATTTCGATAATGTGTTCCGGCGGAATCATTTCGAATTTCAAACCCTTTGTGCTCGAGGATTTTCGAACTTGTTTAGCAATTCTTACCATCTGCTATAAACTTGTTTATTTGCTATTGAAGTCAGTAGCTTACTGGAATAATAAAGAAAAACGTTTGTAAATCTGATACTATTTTAGCAGTTCTCTGGGGTCAAGAATGTGAAATATCACAACAGATATTACTACGGCGGAAAAAAAGTTCCTCTGTGGAACCATTCTGCATGAATGAAAATGAAGGAAGTTATGAATACATAGTGAGAGGAAGTCTAGAGGGAAGACTCAAGGGAATGAGGCATTGTGATTCAATTCCTTGCAGAACTCCCTCTTGTAAGATGCGCTCTCCACGCACATGCCAAAGTCCCACAACTTCAGAGAAATAAATGTAGTTCTAAGTGTTCTTCCTCATCATTGTGAAAAAAAATATGTGCAGTATTACGAGGCGTCTGTCGTCACGCAAAGAATAATATTGGAACATTTGTGAGGTCTCGTCTCGCGGTCCTCCAACCCAAACTGTTAGAGAGAGAGAGAGAGAGAGAGAGAGAGAGAGAGAGAGAGAGAGAGAGAGAGAGAGAGAGAGAGAGAGAGTCCTTAAGTTATAGGGGCGCAATTGAGTACCTTTGTCTTTCTCAAGCACTGAGATCCATTAGCCTTTACTACTTGAAGTAAAACGAGTCTGAGGAACATGATTTTCTAAAGTTATTTTCCCCTTATCAGCTTGATACCTTTCCTCTCTGCCAGATTGACCAAAGGAGTAAATACACGAAAGCTTTACATAACCCTTGTAATGATATGACAAAACTCAAGTCCTCAGTTCAGAGACATTTGAACCTAAAATTACAAATTAGAATTAAAAGTACAAACTACAAAAGAGTAAAAAAAAAATTTAGATTGGAAAAATCTCCACCTCTGAAAAATACATATATTTTTTTCTATTTGGTCGAGTTACCGAAAGAGGGAATACATCTTCGTGACTACAACCTTCAATTCATTCGCCAATCAATTTCATTTCGCTCGGCGAAAAATGATTTCCCCACTGGCAAACTTGTTGCCTGGGGCAGTTGTTAAACTTGTGCTCAGGGATGTTGGTAAAAATGGTCGAATATGAGTTTTTTAATTTTGGTTTTATTTCATTTCATTTATTTTTACTGCGTCATGGTCGATTGTATCCCCCTAATAAAAAAGGGAAAGAAATATTCTATACTTTTTATCTATTTTCTCTTTTGGTTTAGTTCAAACGTGGTGGAACCGGACGAAGGTTGGACAAAGAAGAGAGAGAGAGAGAGAAACTTGTGTAAGACTGGAGTGCAACACATGCCATTAATGTGCTCTCGTCTCCTATAATCTCCATTTATTTCTCACTCCTCTCCCATCCCGTCCCCTTAACTACAATCTCGATCATCATTGTGTGACCTTACTAAGCTCAATACGTTGACAGAATCATACTAAAACTATCTAATACTGAAAAGAGGGAACAGAGGAGGGGGCCAAGTGAGGATATTCCCTCTAAGGCTCGGTCCTCTGTTTTTAACTCAACCTAGCTCACGCTGGGAAATGACGAATATATATGTATACGTGTGTGTGTGTGTGTGTGTCTGTGTATATATATATATATATATATATATATATATATATATATATATATATATAAAATGTGTTTGTGGTTATTTAGAAGTAAAATGTGATTTGAAGGCCAACACGTCAACCCCTCCAAAACCTGTCACTATAAACTTGCCCTTCACTCAATCATTTTTACAGAATGGTCCGCCTTTATATGTCTGGCGTGGGAGTTTCCAAGTGGAAGAAACCTTCAATTTATTTTACAAAGCGTTTATTCAACGGTTCCGTGTTCGAAATTTATTCCTAGCCCCAGCAAATTTCCCCTCGAGAGAGAGAGTGTGTTGGTGTAGAGTGTGTAGAAAATGTGATGTAAGGATGGATTTACTTTTTTGTATTGTGACACCTCGTTTTCTAAGTCTTTTTTTCGAAGTATATTGATGGATATAAAAGTAGGTTGACTTTGCTCGATCAAAAATACCTTTAGAACTTTTCGATGTTGTAAATTACCTACAACGTATGAATATCCCGTATGATGTAGGGTGGTGGGAATAATACATTTCTCTGGAGTGAGGCAAACATTAACTTTGTACATACATATACAAAGACATATAAATACATCAATGATACATATATAAACACAGACGGAGACAAGAAAATAACCACAAAACCCAGAAATTCATGCAACTAATCATATCTACAAAATTTCTAAAATATCGGTAAATTGGATTTCCTTGAAGCCACGAACAAGACCATCACAGATCTTTTGGTTTGGGTAAAGCCAAAGAGACAGACTGGAATTACGACCACGAGATGGAATTCCAGAGTCGAGCAATCATCATGTAAAAGCACATATGAATAACATGATTGGGATAAGTTTTACGGTGGCTTACAGAACGAGGTTTAGTATGCAGGAGCAATATGCCCTCAAAGAGGTTGAGTTGAGAAATTGAAAATTAACTTATGACAACTGTCATTCATAAAAAGACCCCCCCACCTTCTATGTATTAGAGCAATTCTTTTTTTATTAGATATTTTCCAGGGTAGTCTGGAAGGTCAAACATTTGTTTCCAGGCTCGTCTTGCTTCCATTAGAGTGAATTAGGTTCTGTGCTCTCGGGGGGGGGGGGAAAAATGGCTGTGGCGTTGAGTATATCAGACAATTTCGTCTCGTCACCACCGAACCTGGCCTCTTGGTGAGGCAATTTGCGAACGCCTAAGCTACTAAGGGAGTGATCTGTGGTATAGATTGGCACAGCTGTGGATCGTATCGAGTCCTGTAACTCGGATGGTCTATGAAGGGATTATACTCCTTCGTAATTAGCTTGGGATGCATGGAAGGAATTGTACTCTTTTGAACGGCTTGGGATACATCGCTAGACTTAGCTTAGCAATGTTTTGGTATTTTGCTATTCTTCGGCGAGGTATTAGAGGCTGGGGTTTGTATTTGTGGAGATGCGTAGATGATGGATACTGAAGATGTGTGGTATAGGGTGGAAGGTAGTGGGAGAGGAGTTGGTTAGTTTTGGCGAGCTTCAGGAGTGGTATTAAGCTGGCAAGTTTCCAGATGTTAAGGATTTTGTTGTGCAACCAAGAGTGGTTGAAGATGTCTGTAAGTTCCCGGATCGCAACTGGGCCAAAGTGTTTTATTTGGAAGTTTGATATATTGTGAGGGACTACTGAAGGAAAGTTCTTTAAGGTTTTCATAGCATTGCTTGTAGGTATGAGTGAAGTTTGATTGGGCAGTTGTTTTTGGGTGGATTGTGAAGGTCTAACCCTAAATTTTCGTGTTTAGGGATGAGGTTGATTTGCAAAGTTTTTTTTTTTTTTTTTGTCACGTGGATACGTTTGTGTGTTCTTTGGGAGACAGGATGTCACTTGGAAATTGTTTTATAGAGTGGGAGAGAAATGGCTTCCGTTGGTGTCTTACTCTAGTGGGCGTAGGACCGTGAAATACATTCATGAATATACGACAGACGAAAATGCTTTTAAGTCAGGTCGTTTCTATAGATACAAAGATTAAAGGTCAACTTCCTGTACATCTTTGTTGATGGCGAATGTGTATAGCTCCAATGACTAATTTCCTACGTGGGTTATGATCGTAAACGTTGGAAATGGTTGTAATTGATATCTGGCATTAATTTCCTCCTCAGTGTCGGCTGTGAACACCAGTAAGGCGATCAGCAATTACCTCCTGTATTAAGCTTTATGTTGGTTACCAACGGTGGAATTCTAACTCCCTACACTAGTGGTGATAACATCATTTAACATCGGTGTTAAACTTCCTCCGGAACAGTACTAACATAAGTTAACATGCATCTCGGCATTTTTTTTTTTTTCTACTATACTAGCCGACATGGCTCGGACGATGATGTGGCAATGTGAAGACCACCTCAGGCAAAAAGAAAACAGTGTATGGGATAAAAAAAAGAGATTTAATTAGTTCAAGTGTTTGAGGAACTGATTCCTAAAGTTAGGAAGGTTACAAGAGGAGAGGAAGGCATTTGGAAAGATGTATAGGTAAAAAAAAAAAAACTGCGTTACGGCATTATTGGAGAGAGTGCGTTAGTTTGAAAGACTTGAGAGAGAGAGAGAGAGAGATGGAGGATAGTTGAAAGTTAGAACTGTCTCCACGCTTAGGGATGTGCTGCACCAAGGCATGCTTCCAAAAGGGAAAAAAAATCTTATGTTTTAGAAACATAATACGCAAGCAAGGATCGGTGCTCGCTCTGGAGTACTGGGCAAACCTCCCATGTGAGGAAACTGTAAAAGATGGGATACAACTGCGCCGGAAACGATTGAAGAGAACAAGCGAAGGTGGTGGTGGCTTGGGCAAAGACTGGACGAAGCGAGGTATGCCAAGAAGTATTTGAATTGGCCTCTTGAAGGAAGGTGTCCAGCTGAACGTCCTCGAATGGCATGGATTGATGGCATTAGGAACGTTCTTAAAAAAAATAGTGAAGACATTGGATAAAGTTGAGGGGAACGGAGAGGGTATGAGGAGTGGAATGGATGGAGTGAAGATTGACTGAGGGAGGGACCTGGCGTCTGACAGACAGTTTGTCTGGCGTCTGTGCGAAAGGTGAGAATGATTGCTTTTAAATTGATTTATCTCTGAGCTTTAACTAGCTATATGCAGGAGCCAAACACATCTTAAACGAGTAATTTCGCGAAGTATATCGTAGAAGTAATAGCTGGAAAAATGTCCCTAAGACAATTGCCGTCTATAACAAAGGCTCTTGAGGATTGAATTTCGCTTTTATTACAAATCTTTCCCGGGTAGCCTGGACGAGCAAACATTTGTTTCCGGCCTCGTCTTCCGTCCATTAGGGTGAATTAGGTCTGTGCTTTGTGGGAGAACGGCGCCATTTTTAAAACGTCAATAGTTAAATAGAAGCGGTTTGTCTCGGCGTTGTGGGCATATTACCTACTTGCCACGTTGTCTTCATGGTTTGGTTAGGTTCTAAACTTTGGTGCCCCTTGGTTAGGTCTCTCTCTCTCTGATAACCTCTCCAAAACTCTGTTAATTCGTGACCATGTATTTTCCTAAAAGGCAAATTTCTTTTAAGTCCTTCACACAGGAGGGAATTCGTACACAAAGATTCACATGGCGCAAGCAGATAATTTCATTATACAACAAGAAAACGAAGTTCATGCAAGGGCTGTATGATGCAGCATGGGGCCGCACAATGCAGCTTAGAACTGTCATGAACAAGTGATGACCTTGGTATCCCTGAATGTCGATAGGATTCAAGCCCATATAACTAAACCACTAAAACAGAATTGTTATAGACGAATATGTTCTCGAGTGTGTGTGTGTGTGTGTCATGTAGGTGTCGCAGGGCGGTGCGAAAGAGACATATCCTGTTAGGATCTTAATCTTGTGGGTGTGGACCCGTGAAATATATTCATGGATAGACGGTGGGCGGAGAGGATGTCCCCTGTGTGCAGAAGACTTTAGATATGAACAGATAGTAAAGATAAGAATATGTGCCTTGTTGGCACAGATCAAATATAGTCCACATGATCTCTAGAGTATAAAGAGGATCAGATATGGATCAGATGATCTCGGGGGTATAGAGAAGAGGCTGATATAGAGGAAATGATCTCAGGGATACAGAGAAGAGGATCAGGTATAGACGAAATTATCTCGGGTAAAGAGATCAGATATAGACGAATTGATCTCTGGTACAGAGAAGAGGATCAGATATAGACCAAATGATCTCAGGCGTATAGAGTTGGATCAGATATAGACCAAATGACTAATCTTTTGTATGAGATTAGACTCTCAGACGTTGGAGATGGGATTTTGTATCGTATGAGTTTTCCTCTTCTAATCGTATACAACTGTATGACGATCATGAACACTGGTGTTAAGCTTCAACATGTACAACCAACGGGTATCAAATTCTATAGCCTCCTGCACCAGTAACATTAACACGATCAAGTATTTGCGTTAACCTTCGCATACATTCCCTGCACCTGATAAATTCCGTAGCCTTCTTCGCCAGCAACAAAACTTATCGAAGCCAAGAAACAAGAAAAGGTTTAAGCAGAGAAGTGAGGAGACAAGAGTTTTTTTGAGGAAGTGGACAACCTAGATTTTCTTTTAAAGGCTCAGGGTGTCAGGAAAGAACGTGGTGAAGGGCCCCAAAGCTTGGCGGCGTGATAAAAAAAAAAAAAACTGTAATCACCACTGTCCATGCTTGAGCTGCTGATGGCTTCACAGTAATCATTTGATGCAATAGCTTGCTGAATATAACGAGGTATTTCTTAATGGAGAGGTTACACAACCAACCACTTACCGGGATCAGAAAGTGGGGTAATATCTATGAAGTAGGGAAGGAGGAAAACGAAGCGCAAATCATGTTGAGCGGTTGAATGATAAGGTTGTTATATGAAATGGGAGAGTTGTGGTGGAGGAGGAGGATGGGCTTTTAGATCATGTATAGAAAGAAATTGAATCTTCCGTATGTTAAACAAAACTCTGGCTACTTCCACTCCTTTGGGATATCCTGTCCCTAGATAATTCCGTAGAATATTCTATCAACAGACCAGACCACGATCGTCGAGAGAAAATGGAGTGGAGGAATGGAGCATTGGGTCACCAGCGTGAGGAATGCTTTTAGAAATCTGCGGAGGAGAGAATATTGTTGATATATAGGCGGGAAGATGGTGGGCAACAGGGCATATCCCTGAGGGACATCGCCAGCGACAGGGAACAGAGCGAGGAAGGAAAAGCAAAAGTGGGGAAACTTGGAGATAAGACCCCACTGCCATACCTTTCTATAGAAGAATTGAGCAACGCCACACAATCCCCTAAAGTCTCTCTGAGATATGATGACCCAGATATCAATAAGACGGTATATATGTATATCACCGGCAAATCTAGCCTTTCGAAAGCCATACTGATCAGTGAAGACATGACCGTGAGATCCAGGAAGCTTAAGAAAATGGAACTTGAGGAGAGATTCAAAGACTTTAAAAAAAAAAATTCCAAGAGTTAGACAAAAGACAATCGCTGGACGAGCTTCAAAGTGTTGCGCACAAATACACACGAAACCAGTGCCCCGATCTCGTAATGCCTCCTTCCGTAACTTTGGGGAGGCGAGGATGGCGACTTGGGGGAGAGGAGGAAGGTGAGGTAAGACGTGGACGCTGGTTACGACATCTCGCCTGGGATCAACATACGGAAATGGGAGGACGACCACAAATCCTGACCAGCGGTGGATGTGACCCTTAAAGATTGACGTAAAGTGTGGGGGCTCCAGATTAGGACAGGTGTTATATATATATATTATCCCTGGGGATAGGGGATTAAGAATACTTCCCACGTATTCCCTGCGTGTCGTAGGCGACGACTAAAAGGGGAGGGAGCGGGGGGCTGGAAATCCTCCCCCTCTCATTTTTTTTTTTTTTTTTTTTTTAAATTTTCCAAAAGAAGGAACAGAGGGGGCCAGGTGAGGGTATTCCAAAAAAGGCCCAGTCCTCTGTTCTTAACGCTACCTCTCTAACGCGGGAAATAGCGAATAGTTTAAAAGAAAAAGATATATATATATATATTAAATGTATCTTTATGTATATGTGTCTTTTCATGTGTGTGTGTGCACGAGGATATACAAACGTCTGGGTACATGAATGTGTGTGTCTTTGTATCTGCAGCCACTACACACGCACACACGGCCCTGTTGTTTGAGCATCTTCGCCTCATCTTAAGCACTTCCTTTGTATCACTTCCCCAAGATTTTAAAGTCTTATTTGCTCAATTATCTTTTATATTTCTATTTTCATGTTCATGCCAACCAGGGAAGCGAAGGAGAGGGAGCCCCAGAACACACACACACACACACAAAAGGACAACTTTGTAATGGCAAGTTAAAAGCACTAGCTCTCAACACACATGCCAGAGTTCATACGACTTTTTACGACCCCCGAGGAAACATTAAGAATTTTATTCTCGCTAGATAAGCTACAATCTGAGCTTTACGGCATGTTTTGCCATAGCCAGATAACAAGAGCAGACGGAAGGGAGAGGCAAGTGAGAGTTATACTGCAGAGTTATCTGGGTTTATCGTTACAAGCTGCCGGAGACATTTCATGGTGCTGTAGGAAGCCTTTGACTAAGCCTTGGCGGGGGGTCGTCGTTGAAAGGGAGGCCATTTAGTCTACTGCCTGGATGGACCTCCTGCTGCTAGCTCGCCCCACTCCCTCTCCCTCGCGTTTGCCGCAGAGGCAGAAATTAATGGGGAATTATGTAGAGGAATGAATGCCACTTGGGTAAGTAAGGGTCTTGGGATCTTTTGGTATTTTATAGACATTGGTATTGTAGGATTTGCATATTTTGGCATGGAGTAAACTAAGGAGAACTCGGGAGATCTTTAAGTTAGATGTTACTGTAATCAGTGTGTGTGTGTGTATATATATATATATATATATATATATATAGTATATAAATCTTATCCTACGAGTCCACGGGAAGATGAAACACAATGAGTTCCCAAGTGCACTTTCGTGTAATAATCACATCATCAGGGGAAAAGACAAAAAATATCAGTCAGTTGATATACAACGAAGTGACATAGCTAGGATGCCATTTGGTAAACAAGTGAGGATGTATCGTCTTCAGTGGATGGAATAGGAGTGCAGTCGCGTCAAGGAAAGTTTCACTGTAGCACTGAAGCCTGGAAACTGCTGGAGTTTACTGAAGAGGGATTGTGTGATCAAAATATATCAAGCAGAAAAGACTCGTGGGTCAAGGATCTGTCGGCCATAACCAGGGATATCTCACGAAGAACTTAAGTTGCCCAGGTCACTTTCCAGCAAAGTTAATGCCAGGGGAAGTTCTCATCCAGGTCTCCTTACGAGCGCTACTTGCGAACACTACTTACCGCTTATAAAGTACTTACGAAAGCCATTTCTTATACTTTATAGTCCAGTAAAAAATGATCACGTAGAGTTACTGGTTGTAAGTGAATTGTGATCACACTCAACTCTCTATCTTCTGTCTGGCGTGTTGGGGTGCTGGTTATGAAGCTGGTTGTGGCTTAATGAACTAATTAATTGATTAATCCGAACGCCAGAATATCATGTTTTCCCGAATTGCTGGAAACTAGAATTTTTTTTCCCATAAGTGCTCGAAGGGTCGTACCGTCAGTGCTCGAAGGGTCGTACCGTCAGTGCTCGAAGGGTCGTACCGTCAGTGCTCGAAGGGTCGTACCGTCAGTGCTCGAAGGGTCGTACCGTCAGTGCTCGAAGGGTCGTACCGTCAGTGCTCGAAGGGTCGTACCGTCAATTCTCAAGCGTCGTACAGTCGTGGATAAGAATCCAACAGCATCAGTTTCCGGAGCTGCGTAGTGACTCCTTGATGCGCAATAAAAACTTTGTTACAGAACAATTTTTCGATGCCTAACTTTCCCTCGGGAGTCTGTGAGAGAGAGAGAGAGAGAGAGGGGAGAGAGAGAGACAAACACAATGTGACCCATCACATTCTTCCTTCTCCCCTCCTCCCGCCCCTCCACTAATTTTCTCTGGCCTCCTTTGCTGTGTGTTTTAGTCATTAACCAATTACTCTGGGAGATGTCATTAGTTTGGGGATGGATGTAATTAACTCCACTTCCTTTGTGGGGTGAGATAAAGCAGTGTTTTGTTTTATATCGCTGATCTTGCGGCAGGGGAACGAAAACACCCTCCTCCTCCCCCACCTCAAGACTTCATGCGATTAAGGATGGCTTTTATAAATGCTTTCCCTCAGCTGTGTGGGAGGGGGATGTGTGAATGACCCTCCCCCTGTACAAGCTGGGGGGAGACTGGCCGATCGCTGCTGGTGTTACGCTCGTTGTTTCTCTCCTGGCTGTCTTTGACAGGGATTATGGATGTGCGACCAACACATCCTGCACTGACAATGTTTCTTTCGTTCATACTATTTGCGACTTCCCGCGTCAGCGAGGCAGCGTTAAGGACAGAGGGACTGGGCCTTTGAGGGAATATCCTCACCTGGCCCCCTACTCGGTTCCTTCTTTGGGAAAAAAAATGAGATGGATTTCCAGCCCATCGCTCCCTCCCCTTTTAGTCGCCTTCTACGAGACACAGGAAATACGTGGGAGGTATTCTTTCTCCTCTATCCCCAGGGCTATATATATATATATAAACCCCCTTATAGCATAAGTTTGCATTGCCAAATAATCTGCAGAACATAAAATTCACCAAAACAATTTGCTGGAAGGGAAAATTTACGTCCGTGAATTTGGACGTGAATGAAATCCACATATAAAAATGTTATCACTGGGGGAATCTTGTTTGTCTCCACGCATGAGCTGGTATCTCGGCCTCGGGGTAGAGATATCAAGATATCTTGTAAGAACTTTACGTATGTGTGTGTGTATGTGTCTGTGTGGGAGTGTGTGTGTGGGTGTGTAAACGATCTTTCGCAGATCATAAACAATTTGCATAGAATATTCAACGTGGTACATTATTATTCATGAGCTCCATATACCTCTCGTCAAACGGATAACGACACGAGAGATAACGACTGGCTGGACGACCTTTAGATCCTTCCAGTACGACGACGGGTACGACCCCCTGAGCACGACGACCCAGACGTTTGAGCACCGAAGTTCGACCTTTGGGTATGGTGACGAGGTCCTGTAACTGACGAAGTCCTCAAACGGTCGTACCGTCGTGCTGAAAGGGTCGTATCGTCGTGCTCAAGGGTCGCACCGTCGTGCTCAAAGGCCGTATCGTCGTGCTCAAAGGCCGTACTGTCGTGCTGAAAGGGCCGTACTGTCGTGCTGAAAGGGCCGTACTGTCGTGCTGAAAGGGCCACTTATTCCGTCCCTTAAAGTCAGCACTCCCTCCTGATGCTGAGAAAAGGACCAGTCAGCTCCGTCTCAGCGTCAGCTCTTAGGACGTCAGCTCCCAAACAGGGAGGTCGCCGTGTGCAAAAAGGTATTATGGGACAGACTGATGTATTGATACCCTTCTCTCTCTCTCTCTCTCTCTCCCTTACCCCTTAGCGACCCCATCCTTCCGCCCCTTCCTCCTACATTCGTCACTCGGGAATATTGGCAAAGTTGCCCAACTGTGCGGTTTTAAGAACTATGGGGAGCCTTATTCCATCCTTGATTAAAACTGATTTCATATGATTAGTTACACGAAATATAGTTTAGATGTGGATGTCTGGCGCCTTGTCAGTCATTGGTTGGTAAAGCTGAGGGATTATACACAGTCTGTGTGGGTTCCTCAAGTCAATATCCCCTGTTTAGAATCATCCCTGAGATCAAATACATATATACATACTCGGCCGGAACACAGAGACACCTACAAATGTTCATATTATCGAACTTTGGCCATAATCGCGCCAGAAAAAAGAAAAAGTAGATATGTTTTACTCAGAGTAACAGTAGATGTCTAGGTCCTGCCTTTATCTATATTTCTTATTGCCATTCTTTCTATTCGTTACGACAAGACGACACACAGTAGACTCCCGGTAAATAAAGGCTCCAGCTGTCCCATAAGAACGTTTGAGACAAGTTTTTTAGACTTTTAATCTAATGAAAAGTAAATTTAAAAGAAACGAGCTCTCTAATATCATCTGAACTGCTGTTGAGACTAGATTTTATTATAAGAAAGGTAATAATCTGTGTGTAATATATATATATATATATATATATATATATATATATATATATATATATATATATATATATGAGAAACTGTCGACATGGTGGTCGTTAAACAAAGCTCATTAAGTGTAGAGGAAACGCTGGTTAAGAATTTTTGGGGCTGTCAGCTTTAAGCTAACCAGGGCAAAGGATAAGGGTTAAATATATAATGCTCTGGTTGATTAATCTAGCCAAGTCGTAGGGCAAGATGACAACCCTTGAGGATACGACGGTACGACCATTGAACACGTACCGATACGATAATTGAGCTCTGCGGTACGACCACTGAATTCAACGTTAGGACCTTTGAGCATAATAGTACGACCCTTGGCCTCAACGTTACGACCTTTGAGCAGTACGACGGTACGACCTTGGAGCAACCCAACGACACGACCTTTGAGCAAGACGGTCCGACTTTTGGTTATGATACCATGGTTTTTACCCAAACAAATGACGGTCGGGAAGATGAAAATAATATTGAGTTATTTCAAATCTCTCTTTAAATGCCATGGTAGTTATGAGATGAAAATTACACCAGGGAACCTATGATAGACGTAGCCAGGGTTCGGTACCACAGAAGAGCTAAAGAAATGAGATGGTTAGGAAAAGGAACAGATAAAAGTGTGATAATTCCCCGTTTTGGCCAAAGTAGGAAAATATAGGGTGGAGGTGCCGTAATCGGGAGAGGGGTGGTGGGGAGACGTGGGTGGTTGATAAGTGGTAGGGGAGATATTCTGAGAGAAATGGAAAGGGGAGGAAATCAATGGGCGTGTGTGATGTGACATGGGGATACATCTATTGTATTGTAAATAGATATATACAACACAGGAACCTTCATACGAAAACTGTTTATCGCCTACAGTAACCTTGTATTTTGCTACATTCGAGTGATAGTTGCCTTGTATCTTGCTCGGGTAAGTAGTAATCATATCTCATATTTCAAAGTGAAGATTATCTTGCTTTCTATAGTATTCGCCATGTGTTTACAAAAACAATTTTTTGAAGCATAAAGCTCTTCGAGTCTTCCTTTACACATAGGGATGTAATCATTTACAATTCAACATGTTAAGTCTTAAGGAACAAACGCGAGTTTAAGATGCAATTTAACATTTACAGTCTAGTCAACTTACACCCAGCTAACGGATGGCAGCCATCTCTCATCTGGAGCAGACAGACTAACACACTCGTTTTAACTCCGCAATTATCATGATGAATCGCCTCATCTCCCCACACTGCCAACTCGCAGCGAGGTAAGAGGGAGGTAAGGGAGAGGCAAAGATATGGATCTTCTGTAACATGAGTTAAAGGGGAGATAAGGGTGGGGTGATAAGGTAAAGAATTGGGTCTTGAATCACAAGTCGTGGTGCAGATTAAGTGGCCCTGTTTCTCTAATAACAGGCTAAGAGAGATGAGGTGACTAGCAGCAGCACCTAAACATCTTCACACGGTCTTCCAGCGTTATGGTTTGTTGTTAGAATATATATATAAAATTCCTCAACTCACTATAAGATAGTCTTTTGAACGCGTCACCTGCAGAGTCTGATGTTTCCACCTGTGGAAAATTTCTAAGTCTCTCCCCCATTGATCAGAGAACAACACCTGAGCGTCTTGGTCGAAGTGCCACCCTTCTTCAGGAACCTCGAAGTCTCTCCTCCCTCGATATATTCGAACTGCCTTCCTTCGACAGCCTCGAAGTACCCTTCCTTCTGCAACCTCGAAGTACCCTTCCTTCTGCAACCTCGAAGTACCCTTCCTTCTGCAACCTCGAAGTACCCTTCCTTAGACAGCCTCGAAGTCCTGTTATAGCCAAGGCGTCTGACACTGAATAACGCCATCCACGTGACTCCACACACAATATATCTCATATGATGTCCTTACTGAGCTCCACAGGGAAATTATTTTCCAGCCCCCGTGAATATGGAATTAGGATATCGGGTTCACAGTACCGCCGGTACGAGACGTGGGAAAGATGATGATTTCAATGTGGTTTGGTTTGTTTCGCTTATCTGTCTGTTGGTCTCTGTCGGTCTGTCTGTGTGTCTTGTTTCTCTCTCGCTTCTTCCATTCGTATAACTGTGTTCTTCAAAACGAAAGATGCCCGAGAGAGAATGGTGGCAATCAATTGTATAGATCGGGAGGTTCGATCTAATGATTTCCCTCGAGTAAGCTGGACTCAAATTCGTCGTCGTCTTCCTCCTTCTTTCCTCCTCCAACTCCTCCTTTCTACGAGGGAAAAAGAATATATACATATGGTCACCAGATCAACCGTATATTTACCTTCCGGGTTGACATATTTTACCCCCAAGTCACGAGGGGGGAAAAAAAGGGCTTATTCGAAGGAAAGTTGTATGGAATTTCTACTCGAGGAAAGAAACTAACATTTTTCTTGTCTCTAATCTACCGACTGTCTTGATCAAGCTGGTGTGTTTGAGCTGATTCCCGAGGCCTTCGGAGACCAATAGGTATCAAGGTTTATTTCCAGGAGAATCTTTCTTCATTACCCCAGGACACGTCGCCGTATATCCGTGCCCTGAGGAGGACCTTCGTATTCCCCAGGACACGTTCTTCTATATCCGTGCCCTGGGGAGGACCTTCGTGTTCCCCAGGACACGTCGCTCTAGATTCGTGCCCTGGGGGATGAAGGAATCACCTGGCCACACACACACACACACATATCTATTAATGGGATGGTCTGAACTCGTACGAAAATAACGTAGGATTATCGGCCTAACACGTACCACAATTCGTTTGTGTCAAAAAAAAGTCTTCTGAGCCCCCTCCCAGGGCATATGATATCCATAATTGAAATTCAATCCCATCAATTCCCTGACAATTCATCTGTCTAAATTAATCAATGGGGATGACATATTCAGTGTATTTTACTACGGGGCAACAGATGCATGTCCTCGCCCATAAACACTGCCTGAGGATTGGGTGATTTAGGTTTTGCTACCATCACCAATTCATTCCATTCACATGTAAAAGTGTGGGAGAAGAGGAAATTTCTTTTTAAATGTTTCTAACTTTGAAGTAAGATGTATTTCCAGTTAAAGCCAGTAAAGTGTGATTTTTGAGATTCTACTGTTCTTCATTTTTTAGTCCATTTTTTAGTCCTTCATTCTATAGTTCTTTATTCTGTAGGTCTTCATTCTATAGTTCTTCATTCTACAGTCCTTCATTTTATAGTTCTTCATTCTAGTCCTTCATTCTATAGTTCATTCTACAGTCCTTCATTCTACAGTCATTCATTTTTCAGTTCTTCAACCTTCGTATTATGCAGAGGTAACTTTCCTCAGTGGGCGCTGAATCCAGTGGAAAATATATAATTTGGGTAGAAAATATGTTCACCGTGTTGTTTTGGCTTTCATGATCGGAAACCTGCTAGGAATTTCAATGAGTTAAAGTACGGGATGGTAAAATGTTTTATGTATGTTGAGAGAGAGAGAGACTTTCAAGTCAGAGCCTGGATCGTCACACTCCAGGGTCGTACCTTCGAACTCGATGGTCATACCTTCGAACTCTATGGTCGTACCGTCGTGCTCAAGGGATAACAACATAACTGAGAGATCTTGAAGGACATGGCCATTGCCCAGAGGCAAACTGGTATTACAGGGTTTCGGCCTTGTCCCAAAATCATATAGTCGAAAATCATGTGGGTTATCATAGACAGCTCGAATTCTCTCTGGCACTCATTCTTACGTTTCAAAGACTATTCAAAAAGAATTTATTGTTTATGGAAAAATAGATATATAGATGAGTAAACAATAGTCCTTATTGATTGATAACTTGGTTTTTGAGTATATATATATATATATATATATATATATATATATATATATATATATATATAAGGGGCAAAAGCTAAAGGAATGACGGGCAGGCGTTCGGCAAAGTTCTTATGTCCAGAATTTGGCGCGAACTTGGGTCATAACCCAGCTTATTTATCACGGCGCTGAAGACTATTCCATTTCGTTATAAATCTTTGACGGGTTCGTTATGTAAAGGACCATCACGTAGATTACGTGGAACATCTGTTTTACGTTGTTTAGACGCACGAATGAGCACAGACCTGTTATGCTAATGAATTGCGCGAAATACGTAATTTTCGCTAACTTGGTAATTAGCCAATCTATACCTCCCTCGGGTGGCAGGGTATTCAGCGTTGATGAAGGTGCTAAAAAAACAGTTCGGAGTTCTTCGGACAAGTCTGTAATTTGTTTAGGCGAGTTTTCTAGTTATAATTCGCTATAATTAGCGCCTGCTTGTTCTGCAGCGGAAGCTTCATGACCTCATCTTGCTACATTCTAACGCCTAGGGAGCGGGTCATGTTGAAAGGTCATCTACGGTAGATATTCATCTACGTACAAACGTTTCCTGCGCGGGGAAAACTGAGAGGCAACATGAATAGAAACTATACATATATTGTGCCACAGATAGAGGGAATTGATGTATATAGATGTCCTACACACACACACACACACACACACACAGGGCACCACGAGTGTAAAACTCTCTCCTCGTAAACACACGAATACCAACACCAACACACACTCGCCCAGAGCTTATATAAGCCTCCTTCACCTCATATTTTCCCACAACACCAGGTGATCTTAACCGGAAAGGATAAAAAAGAAAAGAAAAACATATAAACATGACGCATCACAAGACCTGACCCAGGTACCATATGTTCAGAAGACCCGACCTCCTCCCGCACATCGACTTGTGAGAGGGAAGGGATGGGGTGGTGGGAGGGTCTCTTGTGTGATGTAAAGACCACCACAACACCATTATTATCTGCATGCCCGCGCGTGCGCACCCTCGTCCCCTTTTTCTTTCCCCAGGGTTATATAGTCTTGTTTATAGAAGGTCGATCTCCATCATAGGTTACGCAAGCCAAGGCATAGAGTTATCTATATAATACTTATATTGTTGAATATATGATGACAGGGTTCATGATCCATATATAAGTTATATGAAGATTATATTGTCTTGGACAATCGCATGTTTACCAAATAGCGTCCTAGCTACGTCTCTTCGTTGTATATCAACTAACTGTTATATTTCTCTTTTGTATCCCCTGATGATGTGATTATTACATGACAGTGCACTTGGGAACTTATCGTGTTTCATTTTTCCCGTGGACTCTTAGGAATATATATATATATATATATATATATATATATATATATATATATATATAATGATAGAAACCAGGGATTTGATGCGACACAAGAATGAAAAAGATCTTACACGAGAGCAAAAAAATACTGGCATCTTAGAATAATTAAGAGTGCAAATTAATTTATTCACATTAGGTCTGTATTCAGCAAGTCGCTTTAAAAATAACTTTGATATTTTTACTCTTGCTTTGTAGAAAAAATCTGTATATTTCGCGTCGAACATAATTCAATTAAAACCAACACACAAGCTTCCTTGTTCCTTTAATCAACACTCATTCTTTTCCATATACATACAACACATACACACACACACACACACATATATATATATATATATATATATATATATATATATATATATATATATATATATATATATATATATATAATTCCAGAAAATTGATCATGATTACGAAATATTAAAGGTGTATGATATGTAGATTTTTTTTTATTTCGGATGAAAGTCTGAAGAATTTGTACCAAAAAGGTATGTGTGTGTGCGCGTGTGCGTGAGTTATATATGCACACACTAGGAGGTTATACGACTACATGTGATGGCTGTGTCGTGGAGGAGGGAGGGGACGACAAAGCCATGAGAGTTTATGGCAATTTCTTTTGTCATCCACATTGTTTAGGAGCAAGGATGGAGGGGGGGGGGAGGAGGGGAAGCTGTACAGCACTGTCTTGCTCCTCTTGGGGTGTTCCCTGACCGGGTCATTGTCCATAAGAACCACAGGGGGGGGGGGGGGAAGTGGCTCTTTCCTGACCAGATGGAAGGAATGGAATAGGACGATAAACTGAAGGGTAGAATAACAACAATGATGAAGGAAGGAAGGAAGGAAGAAGGATGATGATGGTTTGGAAGTACTGGAAACTGCGATGTTGGTTGGATGACGCCATCAGCAAAGGAGGTCAGGGGTTGTTTGTGTTGTTGATGATGTACTGGAGGGGAAGAGAGCTGGAATGAGGGGGAGGAGGGGATGATGATGGGGCAATGTTTGCCTAGGGCGGTGGTGGATTGTGGTGGGGTCGGGTGGTGGGTCAAGCCTCCTACGTCTAGACGGAAATACCTTCCAGGGTTCCAGGCAAGAGAGGGCGGTCTGGCTGGCTGGAACGCGTCGGTCTCAAAGCCCGCTAGAGCATATAACCACGTCTACTGGAATACAACAACACGCCCGCTGGAACAACATTACGCCCACTGGAACACCAGAACGCCAACTGGAACACAACGTAGACTGGAACACAACCACACACCCACTGGAACACAATCACACACCCAATGGAACACAACCACACACCCACTGGAACACAGGCCACGCACGCTGGAAGGCTCTTCAGCCTGGAACAGTCCAGAGAGTTATAACACAATAGAGATTCGTGAGGGAGATGTAGAGTATCCGGATTCCTTGAAGTCGCTGGATAAAATGCTTTCAGGAACTAATTAAAAGAAGTTCTGAGAATTTTCCTGGCTCATTTGATCTGTCTGTTTCTTTCTCTCACGCACATTATATATTCCAATACTCCTTTTACCGAACCAAAATTCCGATTAAGGCAAAACCAACAACCATAAGCATTTTCCTGTCTTTTAAACGACCACTGAGTCGTGCAGAGAGTCGTACTGACGTACTCGGGGGTCGTACCGTCGTGGTCAAGGGTCGTGCCGTCGTGCTCCAGGCTTTAATCTTCTGCTGACTGGTCTGGAAGATTGTGTAGCCGCTGTCTTTCCAGTCTTACGATAAGAATCTGTTACTCAGAGAGAGAGAGAGAGAGAGAGAGAGAGAGAGAGAGAGAGAGAGAGAGAGAGAGAGAGAAATATATCAACCCTGATACAGGATGACAGGTAATTAATAATCTAGGATTTCTACCAAGAGAAAAAGAAATGGATTACACCACAAAGATATTATGGATTATAATCCAGACATGCGTCGTGGAAGCTACAGTTGATCCGTTTAGGGAAAGAAACCCCCCAGGAACACACCGAGCGAAGATGAAACCATAGAGATTAAACCACTCTTCTCCCGGGACATCCAGATATATCTAATATAGTCAAACATATCATCTTAAAACTGCGCCATTTCCATCCCATTGTGGTGGAAGGTGGGGAGGAAGAGGAAGATTTGTGGAATAGTTCCATGATGGGAAGACATTATCCTTAATGGGAAAGGTTGAAGAGAAGGAAAAATGAAAGGAGGTCCAAATCCATTTGAAGGAATTTTATCTCTTACTTTAGTGTCTGTGTTTTGTTTATAGACAGAGACTGTTGCTGTTCTATTGTTATTTAGTTTATACACATGGGTGGTAAAGAGCAATGTATCTGGCATCAGTACAAACACAACAGGGAATAAGGTGAGGGGTTTTGAGTCGATATTGTACCTTACCTGCAGCCAGACTTCCGCTTTAGGAGAATGGTAGAGGAGACTTAATGTCTATTGGTAAATATAAGAATAGCATTCACGTTCATAGCTAGAAAATGATATTCAACAAGAAGTTCTTGTCTTTAAGCCAAAATTGTGATATGCTTCTGAGGTTTCGTCGTCGAAATTAAAGAATCGCATAGAACTAATAGAGAAGGTCCAGAGGAGGGCAACAGAGACGGTATCATGATTAAGAGAGCTGAGATACAGCGAAAAATTTTAGCCTATAGGCCTGCACAACACTGCTAAATACTGTATGATTATAACGCAGACCTTTCTGATTATATATATATATACATATATATATATATATATATATATATATATATATATATATTTGTAAATACCAATGACTTGAATGTCAAACTAAGAACTTAACAATGTTTTAGGGATGAGAACTTCGCGTCTCAAGGCTCCCTTTTCGCGAGCTGTGCCACCTGCCTATGCCTCAGTCCCCACCACCTGACTGCCTCCGCAGCTGGGGCGGATTGGGCGAGACGTGTGTCTAATACCCGACACACACATCCTCTTAAACTATCAGGCAGACTCATGAGCTTCTTGGAATAACTACCGTAAACGCCATTTTACGTTGAGGATGGTTGTGGTAAAGGCTTTCAAAAAGGAGTCACAAAGGGACTATGATTTTCGGGTCTTGTCTGTATGTTAGTGATACACCACAAGCCTCAATAGAACGACTGACAGTAGTGTTAACTAGAAACATCGACCATTTCAGCAACGGACAGACGGTTTAGCTTTAATTTTTGCAAATAGTTGGAATAATTCTACCAAGTGTATTGTGGGATGTTGTGAAAACTTCCGTGTCGCTAAACTCGACAGATTTTAGTATGCAGTTCACAGTGTAAGTTATTCCGTAACTGCATAGAATTTGCATGCTTGCGTTAGTTGCAACTTGCAGATGTTCCGGAGCTTCGAATTATATACGAAAGCAAATAAACTGCAATTTTGTGCATAGGATTTCTCTTATTTCTCTTGCGAATGAAACTGGATTATGTGAAGTTGTTGATATGCATGTAGGGAATCTGGAAACAGAATACAAGAACAGATGGTGTCGTGGACAAGAAAGGTGATATCATTTCAATGTATTTCTTGAGACGCGCTTCATAATTTTATTCAAGCCACTCTAATCCCTTTTGATACCATGTTCGTACCTCTCGAGTGACTTTCCAGTATATATCTGCTGCTGTTCCAGGAAACGAAAGACTCGTTTCTCTACATGTCACCTGCTTTCCCAGACTTAAGTGAAGCTGTAGAGTTTATGCGCACTCTTTTCCAGGCTTTTCCAGGCTTCCCTTCTGAACTTAATGGCACTTCACAATCTGTCCAGACAGTCTTCCATACGAAGACTATTTCCTTTCCAGATTTAAATTTACGGCCCTAACCTTTTAGTCACCACTGGAGCGACATTTTTATGGAAATGCGAAGCTCTTCGCTTACAAAAGACATTTGTCACAAATCCAGTTACATACTGGATACTTCTGCCATACGATAGATACTTAGATAAAAAAAAAACATTTCTTCTTTCCTTTCCAGGACCTGAGCCAACTCTTTTCAAACATTTATGGACAAGTTTCTCGACTGACAGACAATCGTCCAGGCCTGGGAGACTATTCTAAACTTGACGGATGAATCTGAAGTTAAAACATTCTCTTCCCAAGACAAACAGACGGACAGACAGGGTCATAAGGCTCGTAAGATAATAACCAAATGGCTGCCAGTCGTCCTTACGTGTCCATCTCCTCTGGCTGGATCCCTGAATTACCTAGATTATCCTGGAAATGGTTGGAGAGTTCTTTTTCCCTCCTTTTTTCTCCTAGGACGCTCATGACGCCTTGAAATTGTCCGAGATGAATTAAATTTACAGGGAGCGCCAGAGACTCCTTGATTTACTCAGTGAGAGGAGCGAGGTGTGAGGGAAGGACGTATGAGAGAGGAAGGTGTGAGGTGGAGAGAGAATCGGGTGTGAGGGAGACAAGTGTGAAGAGAGATTAGCGAGAATGTGAGGTGAGAGGGATGGAAGGAGGTATCTAGTTCCTTCTATCTTTAAATACTCTACGTTTGGATCCCAGTTAACGAGAGTACTGGGGTACGTTAACTAGAGTTTTGGGGTGAGTTGAGTAGTGTTTATGGCACGCCAGCCTTGTTACAGTAGCAAAACTGTTTGTACAGAATTATGTTTATACTATGGGGAGACTGTCATTATATTGATGCCTTTGTCTCTGTCTCTATTTGTCTGCCTCTCTGTCTGTCTCTCTCTCTGTGAAGCAAACCCATGAACCTGAAAATCCCATCGTAGAACAGGCCTCAGGGGGACGAAGCACCACGCCCTCCTCTTACCTCCCTACAAGCAACATCACACCCAGCCAAGTACGCCCCTCGCGAACTCACCCTCGATAAGAGTCGTGGCGTCCTAATCTCTGATGTGTAGGGCTAGTGTTTGGGCCAGCCAAGCACAGAGCCGCCAGACAAAGAACCAGTCATACGTCTTTTTTTTTTTTTTTTTTTTAGACGGTCGTGTACAGCGGCAAAAAGCTGTTGGGGGCGACGGCTGGTAAAGACAGTGATATACTTCAATTGCCAATAAAACAGGTTTTCCTCCTGGGAAATATTATAGCGATTACTTTTATAGACGTAAGAGAGTGAATTTTACTCTCGTACATACGTAGGCGAGGGAAAGTGTACTTGCACTTTATAAGTACAATACTTGCGTTAAGTAATGGCATGGTCCTAGAAAATGATATTGCAGTGACGAATGGTATTACACCATATAATGGTGTAACCCTGTGTAATGGTATGACACACGATACTCATTTATCAATAGATAATGGTATCGATGTATCAATGGTGAGGCAGCTGATGAAAGTATTGTATGAGCTACCCATCTATTCATACAATATAATGGGCTAACTCTACGAATCTTCAGAGCCTTAGTTAATGGGTTTGATTTCATTAACCTCTAGCCCAAGATAATGGGTCAGCTCTAGAAACCGATAATCTAAAGGTAATAAAATGACCTTAGAAACCTGAAATCCGAGATAATGGTGACTTTAGAAACCTATATCACAAGATAATGGGATGGTTCTACAAACCTTTGACCCCAAGATAATGGTGTGTATTTAGAAGACTTTAACCCAAGATTTTTAGATCATTCCAGAAAACATTAGATGACAAGATAATGGCTTAACTAAAAAAAACGATAACACAAGATAATGGATTTACTCTTAGAAAACGGTAATAAAAGGTAATGCATTATTCGTAGAAACACACTGAAATGTTAATCGTATAAGTCTAGAAAACTATAGAAATAAAGAAAATAGCATCACATGAACTCATTCGACAATATTTTCAAATGTACCAATGGAATCCTAAACTCCTACAGAAAAAAAAATGCAGCCAGTGTTTTTTTTACTGATGTCTTTTTGCTATTGTATTTATTGTTGTATTTACGTAAAGGTTTAGTGGTGCGCAAAACCCCTAACGAAAATATACAATCCAGAGAGAGAGAGTATTCACTGTAAACTCTTTTAACACTGCATTTACAACTGTTTCCTATTGCGTCTATTATTGCATTTACGAACGGTGTCTTTTGTTTGAGAAAAAAAAAAAAAAACAGACGGCAGTGGACTGAGAAACGTAAGAGCTTTTATCAATAGATCCATCTCTCTCAGAGATCTTTAGAAATCATTTCTTTTCCCTTTAGAGATATTGCTTTGGAAATATTTCCCTTAGTTAGCATAAGGATCGGATGTTATACGACGATGGTGAAGCAGGAAGTGGTGTTGGAGATTATTCAATCCCACAAAACTATGCTTCAACTCCTTTTTAAGGGGGTGGAAAACCTAATCTTTGAAAAAAAGGGAAGGCTAGAGGTGTCAAAGGAGAGAGAAAAAATAGATCTATCAAGAGGAAAGGGGAGGAACTAAAGATAAAGGAGCAAAAAGGAACATGAGAGTAGGGGGTGAAAGAAGGAGAAAAGGTGTGTATGGTGCATGCAAGATCAGCATCCCTGACACAGAGGATTTAAGATGGACCCGAGGCACCACTGCAACACTCCCAAGTCTGGGCGGTAGTACTTCCATCAAAGTGGACAGCGTACAAGTTTACCTTCACAGTAAACAGTGTATCTGTTGCAGAAAGGGCGAAAGACGTGAATTGAGGAGGAGGAAGGGATGTGATAACGGTCAATCCTCGTGTAGTTGGCCTTCATAAAAGAAAACTACGGGAAACAGCGACAGCCCTAAGAGCAGAGAGGAGGAGGAGGAGACTGACGAGTGACTTGGTGATAAACCACACGCCTAAGCGGGCCCCCCCCACGGTAGCCACGGGACAAAGAAAACGCCACGCCTCGCGACCAGGAGAGATAAGGTTGGCTGGAATTACCAAGCGAACAATATCATTCCCTCCAAGAATTCCGAAGGACCTTATATAAGGCAAGTCATTTATTCCGCACACGTACTTACCACCGCCCGTTCTTCTGGTCTCCTGAGACTCCAGTATTACATCATGGACTTCAGGAACCTCTCTCTCTAGTCTGGGGTTCTGTTGATGAGGCGGAGGAAGAGGAGGAGGAGGAAGGAAGGAAGGAGGGAAGGCACCATGTCCTTAAGGAGTAATTACATAAGAAGCTTTAGCAGTAGGTGTTCAAGGAGGGACGTAAATATGACTCTTAATTCATAGAACGGAGCTAGGTTTTCTCCTCCTCCAAGTGTTGACCTACCCTCTTCCTTCTCTCTCTCTCTCTCTCTCTCCCCCTCCCTGGCCTCATCCCTCCAGAGAGTCCCTAAGCATCTCCCTCGCCACGTCCTCTGGCAGGATATAGGGACAATTCGAGGGGAGTATAGAGTTTCCTTTATGAAATTGCAATTTTGGTTCTTCTGTATGTGTGTGTGTGGTGTGTATATATGTGGTGTATGTGTGTGTGTCACACATAACTACTCTACATATTCGCAAGTAATCTCTATCCTGCATTTAAAACCGGAGCGAGATATATCTTCAGAACTCGACATAAAGCTTACAGATGATGATGAATGTGTGTAAAATGACCCTAAGCCGCCATATTCGTTCCGACAATCCCGCCGTTTTGATGGGGAGACACTGGTTCGAATCCATCAAGGAAGATCTTCACGGTAGCATATAATCCTGTATACCACGCAACCCAAAATAGACTTCGTTTCCTCAATAAAACTACGAAGCTATGGCGGTACATCAGCAATTCATCCTCCTGTGTAAATTCTGCAGAAGCGAGGATCCGTTTTCCCTTCGTATTCTTAAATTATTGTTGAATCTCAGTTGGCGAAATGACTGGATGGGTTACCCCTAAAAAACATGCATAACCATTTATACATATGTATAAAGGATACGTGTGTGTTTATATATGTATAGGTACAATACCCCTAGTCTAACACTAATATACTAATCAGATTACGACATCTCCTATATAACATTCTCCACGTACGTAGATGATCATAATGTCTTACAAGAACGTTCCTCCACATCTTTACATTCAAACACGATGTAATTTGCATAGAGACGTATAGCTCACAAGGGCGAGATTATTAGGCCAAGCTTACACAAGCCAATTAACCCTTAAGTATGTAAGTGTAAAACTCAATCTTATAAGTGTAAAAGTAAAGATTCTTTAACCTTCCTCGAGGCATACGAACACACACACACAAAACCTCGCATGCAAATCCCTTCCTTAAATTCCTACAATCTTTCCCGCCCACATCTTGCCTCACAATCATCTGCTAAAGTTGTTAACTTGTGCCCCTAACAACTCTATCGTCTGTCATCCGGTCATTATCACGTGAGTTTCGCGCTGGGTCATTAGAATTTATGGTGTGAATGAGCGAGTGATTGCTATGGTCAGTTCTGGGGTGATGTAAGAAATGGCTTTATGGCCGGGTTTCCATCCCCGACGTTGGATGAGGATGAGCTAAAACGACCACATTGAACAGTTGATATATTTTCCTTGTGCGTAGTTTACATTTATCTTTTTCTTATCTTTAATTTTTTTTTTGCATTATCTTCAATTTCTCCTTAATTCTAAGACCGGGTTTCAATAAATGCGATATCAAGGCGACGCTACAATCATCAGCAGGGAAATGTGGACTCCTCTGAGATGACAATGAAGAGATTGTACTTTTTTTTTTTTCCTTCGTTGACAATGATACAGCCTCGCTAGAGGTGACCCTTTTACGTAACCACAAGCAAGGTGGAGTCCGGTAACGCCAAAACAGTGTGTGTGTGTGTGTGTGTGTGTGTGTGTGTGTGTGTACAGCCCCTCCCCACTGCAAACAGAGTGAAAGATAACGGTAAGAAACGGTCGTCAGAAAGTGGATAACAGAGAACTGGGCAACAAGGAAACGTAACAGAGCAGACGGTGCTTCGGCCAGGGAGACGGAGGGAAACAAATGGGTTTCAAAATGAAGTCCTTCAGGAGGAAAGTCCCATTACAAGCAGCAGGAACATCGTCTGAAATGGCTGAAGCCAAATGGTTTGGCGAGGACAGTGCCAAAAAAAAAAAAAAAAAGAGAAGAATGAGTTTATTCGAATTGAACAATTTCGGACAAATTTCTTAATTAGATCATAAACCAATTTTGGATGTTTACTTCCTCTCCGTATTATTGGATGAGGAAGGAAAAGGATGAGGTACAGAGGTGTAGGATCAACACGATGGTGGTGCTTTTAAAAGGAAAAGGTATCATGAAGGAATTATTTTCATTATGGTCGTAAAGAAAAATAAACAGTCATGATAGAGAGAAATAGAGATAGAGAGAAAGATAGATAGAGAGAGAGAGAGAGAGAGAGAGAGAGAGAGAGAGAGAGAGAGAGAGAGAGAGAGTCGACATCCAGACAACAACGCCAATAAAACATCTAATCAGTTCCGTGCCCCCCCACCCTTTTTTTCTATAGGTGGTCAATCCTTCCTCTCCTTTCAACCCCTTTCGTCCGGCTTCAACTCTTCCTCTGGCTTCGATCCCCCGGGGCGCCTGTTCCTCACTCCCCCTTACCCCCCAATCTTAAAGGGGTAGACAAGGGAGGGATGAGTGTGGGGGAGGAGGTGAAGGGATGATATAGACGTGGGGTGAAGAAAGAGATGATGGCAAGGGGAAGAGAAAGAGAGAGGGGTTGGAAGACTTCGAGAATAATAGGGAGGTACAGAGGTGCAAATACTGATACAACGAAACTATAGAAAGTATTAGGAGGAAAAGTAATGTTCTTTTGGGGGGGAAGGTATGATGGCTTTCATGTTGAGAGAGAGAGAGAGAGGTCTCTCTCTCTCTCTCTCTCTCTCTCTCTCTCTCTCTCTCTTTACAATAACCATATGACATGTATTACATAAAATCATATGAGCAACATTTACTCCAAAAGTTTGACAATAAAATCTATTATCATTACATAGTTGTCTGACGTAGTTGCCAACGAACGCATCATATCTTCGCTCATTCATTCATTCAATGAAAAAAAGATAATTTCTCACGAGGTAATTAATACCTTCATTTGCATAAAGGTGAACAGAACTATGACAATTTGTTTTTTACTTTCCTCATCCGTCATAGAGCAAATCTAACTTCTATGTCTCCATTAGCCTTTCGACAGACGCGTATTTCTATATGATTCAGATTCAAATAGGATCACGAAAAGGCAATTTTACGAGTGATAATTTTATAGTTTGCGTCATCACCCCATTAGCAATATCAATGTTATATTTCACATCGCATAACCATTTTCTGTTTACTAATACGTATATCAACGAACCGAATACAAAGCATCATTTATCCCCAAATTACCCCAAAAAATATTACGCTGAAATTCCCTTAATGAATTGCATTATCGTCTAGTATCGCCTATTTTTCGATCTTACGTTACTAGAAGAGGCATACTTTTTACCGGACTTTTTTAGCTGATGAAAATGATAAGAACACTTTAACGGAATCTTAAAATGCAATTTACGATTTATGATTTACTTTGTGTGTGTGTGTGTGTACTCTTGCTAGACACGGGACAGTAATCTTTGAATCCTATCACGTCCTATGCAGCGTCGGTGCACTGCATATCACATAACATTGTTACAATCTGAATGCGAGGCTGCTCATGATTGAAGAGACTTGTCAAGCGTGTTGCGCGCGAGGACGTAAACGAATTCCAAGCAACGCCCGACTTATCCACGGAGAATAAGAGCGTGGATTCTAAGCCTAAGGAGCGAGGGCTATTGGCTTACATAAAGCCGTAGGCGCAAAGGGGATTGAAACCTATAAGATATAAACGATTTGATATGGAGTAGGAAAGAGTACGATTCGTTGGTTGCTGGTGTCTGTAACACCACTTCGTCACTTCCAGTGGTCGTACCGGTGCGCTCAGGGGTCGTAACGTTGTGGTTCAGGGTCGTGCCGTCGTGCTCAAGGGTCGTACCGTCGTGCTTTGTTGTTGTCGTCGTCTCGACGTGCACCAGGGTCGTGGAGGTATACCAGAGCCTCGCACCGTCTTGGTCAAGGTGCTGACCAATCCTCAGGCTCTCGTATCACTCATTTAGGCATCCCAGTCTTGTCTCTGTATCAGCAACAGAGGTCTGGTCCTTCCTCCCGTAAGGGCTTGTGCTAGGCTATCCTTTGTCCATGGCGTATTGACTCTCCCTCTCTCTTTGTCTCCCTCACTCCATCTCTATCTCTTGATCTCTCCTTCTGTTGTGGGTCGTGACAGATACTGAGTGGCTTTGCTGAGTCTGTGTTCGCCTGCTCGACAGTCCTCATCAGGCAAAGTCCAGGGAAGAGGAAGGAAGGGGAAGAGGAGGTGGTGGAGGAGGAAGAAGGAACGGAGGAAGGAAGGAGGGTTAGACACGGTCCAGGGAAGAGGGAGGAAGGGGAGGAGGAGGAGGAGAAACGGAGGAAGGAGGGTTAGACACGGTCCAGGGAAGAGGAAGGAAGGGGGAGATGAGGAGGAAGGAAGGAAGGAGGGAGGGAATGAAGACCTTAGGGAGAGGGAGGAGGGAATCAGGCTACGGTCTTCGGTTAGAAACGGTCCAGGGAAGAGGGAGGAAGTGGAAGAGGAGGAGGAAGGAGGAAAGAAGGAAGGAGGGAATGAAGATCGTGAGGAAGAGGAAGGAGAGGAGTCAGGCTACTGGGACACAAGGACGACTGAGAAGACGCTTTTAGTGACCTGAATGCTTGGCTGAAGGATATTGTTGGCTGGCTGTAACCCAAGGACCCTGGGTTCGAATACCAGAACAGCAACCTTAAATAATGACTTTCTGGACGGAGGAGCAGCAACGTATATGGCAAAGTCGTACGATGCTTGTGGGAGGAGGAATGTGATTTGACCGGGTCTAGGTAGAGGCGTTCGCTCGAAGATCCGTGGTTAGCGGAGCCATACATCAAGATCCGTGGTTAGCAGAGCCATATATCAAGATCGTAAGAGGTGGATCTATGGACTAATTTGTCTCTGTTGTTATTGTTGATGATGTAATATACAAATTCCAGTAAAGGACGGCACTCGTATATGTATATTTTTTTCGTTTTTCTTTTTATTCTGAGGTCGTTGGTCAATGTGTCACCGAGTCTGAGGGAGATCAAGTTATTACTCTTTTATAAGGGTACGTGACCTCGTTTAGTGTCGCTGTGACCTTGTTACATGCTGTGACCTCGTGTAACTGACCGTGACCTCATGTGACACTGTGACCTCATGTCACGTACTGTGACTTCACATGACACACTGTGACCTCCTGAACTACACTCTAATGACAGTGAATGACCGACCCGTCGTGAACCAGGCTCGATCCAGCGATACAAGTCCTTATATTTCATCTAGGATATAGACCCCACACACCCAGGGACTCCAGCCAGCCAGACTCCAGCCCTCGGGGTGGGGCCATCTTAACCCCAGGTGGCCAACAGCTGCTTCAGGTGGCCCAGGGGTGGGTGGGGGGGATAATATGGGGGGTTAGCCAAGGGCACGTCATAACGTTGTCCTCGAACTTCAGACATCAACCACCCACATCCAGACTTCTTTCTCTGCTTCCTTGGCCTCAATCCATCAGGTTTACTTCCCGTCTTTGACTCTCCATGGCTGATGGCGGACACCAATTCTTGTCTTTCATCTGTTTTCCCTTAGGAGACGTAGAGAGGGAAGGGAGGCCCCCCAGTTCCTTATCTTTTCTTTCCCTTCTTTTCTTCTAGAGGAGGAGGGAACCCCATCCCCCTTTCTTAATCTCTCTCTCCCCCCCTACCTCCCTTTTTCTCCTTGAAGAAAACGAGGAGGGGTTGAGGGGGTGGGGGGGGGGGTCATCCATTTAACAACAGTTATAACTTACCCATGTTCCTGCAGGTGTCGAGAGTGGGCCATAAATCCATTACCTCTTGACCCCTGACAGAGTAATGTATGAGCGGCGCTCCAGGCACACAGCTGACGTGGCGAGGCTCTGAGGCAACTGGCTTGTGAGGCTTTGAACCGTTAAGGTGAGATTTCGAACACTTAGAATTAGGCAAGGAAAAGCTGGTGTGAGGCTTCGAACAGCTTGAATCAGGCTTGGTAAGACTGATGTTTGGCTTTCAATGGCTGGTATGAGGCTTCGAATGGTTAAAGTGATTTTCGAACGGCTAGGAGTGAGGCTTGGAAAAGGCTGGCGTGAGGTTTCGGACACGGCTAGAGTGAGGCCTAGAACAGCTTGAGTGAGGCTTCGAACGGCTAGAATGAGGTAGGGAACAGCTGACGTGAGGTTCGAAGCAGGTGGCGCTACGCCTCGGAGGAGTCTCTGCTGGAAATTAATCCTGAAGGTGAGCGAGACGAGGCAGGGAAGCGACAGGTGGCTAAATACAAGAGAGATGGTGACGTGGGTTATGCTGGTGGTGATGTTGGCGAGAGTGTTGAAGCTAGTGTTGGCGCTGATGGTGGTATTGGTGAGGCATCGACTGCCGTTGACAGTGGTGGTGTTGGAGGCCAACAGCTAAAGGAAAATACAATCTGGTCTAAAGAATGTATATGAAAAAGGGAGGAAAAGCTATAATATTTAAATCCTCCTTGAATATAGTGACTGATACAATTTTAAAAGAAAACGAGTGGTGGTGATCTTACTCTGTAGAAATTAAGGACGACATGGGAACCGGGGATTGTATTAACTAACCAGTCAGCTATTATGTGTCTGTGTATGTGGGGGTCCTCTGTGTGTGTGTGTGTGTACAAGCGATTGAATGTGTGTGTGTGTATATATATATATATATATATATATATATATATATATATATATATATATATATATATATATATATTTGGGTAGACAAGGTACATAATCCTCTTCGTATCTTTAGAATCAAATATCTGACGAATTTTAACAAGTCCTATGAGATTCATAATAGAAGGTCACTGTTTTCAAAAGCAAATACTACATTTTCGACGTGAGGATTTAGAGCTTTGGCCCCCACCTCCCATGTTCTTCCCTCCCTCTTTGTCTCTCTGACAGTTGCTATCAAGTTCCCCTCCCTTGCCTATGTTGCTGTCTTTTTTTTTTCCTCTGCTTCATATGTACTGGGGTCGGTAGCATTTATTCTAAACACACACACACACATACTACTTATATATCACAAGACTCATTCCTCTTGGCTCTAGATTTTCCTGTGGCGAACTCTACGCGCTCACCTTACCACCCTTGTCTGTCTGTCTGTCTGTCTCTCACTCTAATCAAACTCCAAACCATTTTTTTTCCCCGCATCGAATCTCCAAATACAGGAATTCGTCACTTTGCAATATTGCCAATACACTAAATTCACCATTAAAAACAGGTTCTATCAGACAGACTAGTGTTACCAACTCGCACAAATTCTGTCCCACTTTTTATATTTCGACATTGATTATATTCAACACACTAATTAAGGATCCAGAAACGAAATATCTCCAGTATGCCTTAATCCTCGTAGGTTTGATAATTATGAGGGCGATCCAATAGCTCTTTTTTAAATTTGTGGTGATTAGTAAGGTAATTAATTGATCAAGATAATCGAGTCAGAGGAGAATTATAACACAAAATAAAGGTTCATAAGCTAACCAATGATGATAACAAAATGCTATGGCTAAAGACCCAGAACCACAAGAGAGGTGGAGAAAAAGGTAATAATAACATTGGTCCCAAATGATCGTTTCGGTCAAAGGTCGTTCAAAGAAAACCTTTTTTACGAAAGGGAGCTTACGATCCTTTGTTACAAGATGGTATGGGGTGATGGGAAGGGGAGGTAAAACGTCTGGGTTACGAACCTTTGTTACAAGATGGTATGGGGTGATGGGAAGGGGAGGTAACACGTCTGGGTTACGAACCTTTGTTACAAGATGGTATAGAGTGAGGGGAAGGGGGAGGTAACACGTCTGGGTTACGAATCTTTTGTTACAAGATGGTATAGGGTGAGGGGAAGGGGATGGTGACACGTCTGGATTGCCGTTTGAATAATAGTTACATTTAATAAATATCTGAGAAAATGATAACTTGTTCTCCTTTATTTTTAATAAGCGCTGCAGGGCAACACTTATATTTGTGTTGCTAAGATCAAGTAACGTCTACCTAGCGAACTTTGATCTGCGCTTAACACAATGTCTTTAAGACTTTGTGATCAGGTTTCATTACACCACTGGTATACACAACAAAACATCTTCGTAAATTAACTCGGTATTAACGTCATTCGTTCGTAATAACCGAAAGATAAACGTTCCCTGGACGTCATTTAGCTTTATGGTCAAACATACGTTTTCGCTGCTCAAAAACGTTCAAATCATTTGAATGACTGATGGAAAAATGTGGATTTGTAAATTATCAACGTCAGATGAAAGGCTGGAACACATTCTGTGATGATATTTACAGCTCGTGTGTAAATCTGGTTTACAGTTTACGACTGGTTTACATTTTACGATTCGATGTGTGAATCGAATTTACAGCCCGACTTTACTGAAGTAAAGTAAGGTATTTTTTGTGTACACTAAAAAGGAAGTCTGTAAATTGATAAACGTATTGTGATATCATTATACTGACAATACAATATCACTGCAGTTTGAAATTAAACTTGAGTTGCGTCAATTGCATCAGTTTAGGTTTGATAATGAAATGTGGCGAGGGATATGAGAAATTTAATTTACGAAAAAGTGACAATGAAAATAAACCTAAAGCTTCATTATAACTCCAGTTTAAAACATTAGTGCAAGCCTTATTAACGTGTTGAAGACCTTCACGTATTTCTTTGATATAGAAAATGGTCAGTTAAGGAGTCTATTGTATATCTATTTTTGTTTCACGATGTTAAAATCTAGAGCTGATTTTTGTCACTGAAGTGGATTAGAAAAGACAGGTTTTAGATTACAGTTCGAGACTTTGCTGGAGTATGTGAGAGACTTGTGTTATGTCTTCGTATCTCTCTGGTTTATCATCATCTCTTAGCGTTTGCGAGGTAGCGCAAGGAAACAGACGAAAGAAATGGCCCTACCCACCCCCATACACATGTATATACATACACGTCTACACACGCAAATATAAATGTACATTACTATTATTATTACTTATCATTATTATTACTTATCATTATTATTACTATTACTATTCTCTATCATTATTTCTCTCTCGGCATAAAGTCATTACAGAGTAGGGACCAAACCCGTTTGTCCTGGAGACGTCCCCTTTCCCAGGGTATTCCAGTCTTAAGTCTAGTTCATAAAGTTTAAGGAAGGAATTCCTTTGATGGGAAAACTTTACCTTAAACAGCTGGGGGCAATCTGTTCAAGCCTTAGAGGGAAAAGCACCAGTTTAAATAACTCTCTCTCTCTCTCTCTCTCTCTCTCTCTCTCTCTCTCTCTCTCTCTGTGTACCAGGAGAACGATGCAGTGAATGCAGGGGATGGAAAATGGAGAAGGTTCATTCCGTACGTGGCATATCTGGGTCATATGGGAATTTTTGAGGTTTGCAAAGTCTTTCTGGAGATGTGGTTTTATATGTTTGGCGAATCCAAGCAAACTCTGGCATTGTGGGTCAGTGTGTGTTTGTCTCGTGTGTGTGTGTGTGTTTCAACTCGTACACACACACACACACACACACACATAAACCAGTCTAAGCCAAGTACCCATTTATCGACAAGTCCTGAGGGGAGGAGGAACACCGAGGTTGGATGAGGGCCGACTGCTGAGAGCCTGGTTTCAAACCCCTGGCGTGACCTTGCTTGAACCATGGTACGAGGCACTGTCCACTGCAGAACGGAAGCCTGTGTGTGTGTGTGTGTGTGTGTGTAACAAAAAAATCAATAGTCAACATATGAACCATCACTAACCAACAACATCTTGCCTATTTTTCAAAAGCTATTGTGACCTCACGTGATCCCCCATTAGGAGAACGACCCTTAGCCATTTCTAATCCAGAGACACCATTACCTCGACAAGCGCTCCCTCCGCATCTCGTCAAACGTACAGGTCAATAGTTTCGGGAGAAAAAGACTTGCTTCTTCCCATACCAAACCCGCCATAAAGCTTTTCACTGTCCGATGTTTTCATCATCTTCCTCTTACGTCCCTGGTGAGTGGTATCTTGTGTGACCCGACCATTGTCTGTGGTTCCTTCTTGGGTGTTCAGTGGTGTCTTGAAGCCTACGTGGCTCGGCTTTGCTCTTAACCTTCTCAATGAAGACCAAATTGAAATACGGGTAGTTTCATCATCAGTAGCTCCTCTATGTAAATATATACACATATATATTCCTGAGTCCACAGGATCGTTTTTCTTTTGTCTCAGACTATCCTGTATGCAGTAGTCGAGTCGGAACCTTTACTCAAATGTTCATATATAGAATTTGAATCCTCATTTACGCTCACGAGAGAAGCCTCCAGCCAAGCAGGTTCCGGGCCTTATGATTATATCCTCATGAGCACTATGATTACACTGGGAATGTGAGCACTCGCTCAGGCTCCAGTGGTTGGCTGTCCCAGCCCTAAACCACAACCCCGTCTTTGGCCAATGGACTGGCAGCAGTGTCCTTGGGCGAACATTTGCATACGATACCCAGGCTCTAAAACGCAAAATAACAAAGTTAAGGTTTATATATAAACCCTTGTTTCACTCTTGTTTTACATTTTAAGTCTGGTTTCTCTTTATTTTTCTCTTTACTTGTATTGCTGCAATACACAACGGTCGTAGTGTTGCAGCTGTGAAAAAAACACAGGTATTGTCCTGCGTTTGCATATCACACACACACACACACACACACACACACATATATATATATATATATATATATATATATATATATATAGTAGCTGGATGTCGTGTAGATAAAGTATTTCGTAAAAGAGGCACGTCTTCATCACTAAACCTCTCTTCAATATACGGACTTTGATGTCGTCCCACATTTCCAAACTTTTGACAATACTCTTTTTCATCTGGACGTTTACATTTGAGACTGTAATTGCTTCGGTATCCCAGGGGAGAGAGAGCGCTGAGATTACAGTCGCTCATCTCGAAGGAGGTCAAGACATGTCACTCCTTCAGTCAGATCACACGAGGTCAAGAAATGACCCTGTGTATATATAAGGTCAGATACTCTGTCGGATGTGTGAGGGGCGAGGCAGAAAGAAAAGCCAGCAATCTGGGCCAAAAGAGGAGTGGCACTCAAGAGCCACTGAAGTGTTGGCTCACTGAGCAGCCGTCGCTTGCCGTTCCGATACCCAGGAGAGAGAGAGAGAGAGAGAGAGAGAGAGAGAGAGAGAGAGAGAGAGAGAGAGAGAGAGAGAGATGTGTATAACTTTTAATACCAAAAGTTATGATTTTATTATGCAACAGATGCGAGGGAAGAAAATGAAAACGTCTTGATTTCCTCGTGTAAGAAATTAAAAATCCCCTTCTGATAATTGTCGATTCATCTCCCTAATTATTTCTTTCATTCGCTTCTTTCAATTCTTTCTTCCCCACCTCTTCCCTCCATCAAACACCACCAGGGTAAACCATTATCTCCTTTTCTCTTGTCAATACTGGAGGGGAGGACTTAAGAAATCTTCCCCAACACTTTCAAGTCAAACTTATTCTCGTGCAATGCGTCTTCAGTCTCCTAACGTCGGGTCACGCCTACAGACAAGGAGGTGGAGGAGGTAAAACCCCCATTTTCATGTAAAAAAATAAGAGAAACGAACAAATATTTTCTTTGTGATGTATAATGGTACCGTACAGCCGAGTGTCTTCATAACTCCGGGGAAAAATGGAAGAATGTGTTCTAAAGTGTCCATTTATTTTTCAAGAGATTTTCAGGAGAGAGAGAGAGAGAGAGAGAGAGAGAGAGAGAGAGAGAGAGAGAGAGAGAGAGAGAGAGAGAGACGAAAACTTTGAGATGATACCCCATTTTTCTAGTAAGTTATGAGGAGGTATTTTCTTTGGCAACAATTTTGGAATACTGATTTTCCACACTGGAACAACATCTGACTTCCAGACACTGAATGAATATGCTCCGTAGTCACGATGGAAATCATTGCTTGTGGACATTGTAAAAGCTCACACTCCATCTTTCCCTAGGAAGCCTCATCCTCTCGCAGGGGAACAAATGTAAACTCTTGCGACAGGATGTCCTCCAATTCGTAATATCCTTAGCATCAGATGGAGGCATTACTTTCTCACAGACGTCTTTGTTGAGGTTCCTATGTGTGTGTGTGTGTGTGTGTGTGTGTGTGTGAGGGCCACTTGTAGGCTACGCCAGGGGGCGTTTTCAATCATGAAGACATAGTAGTCTGTTGTTTTTAATTCGTCTATAATCCTTCGTGTTCACCGCTGCTTGTAAGAAGGGCTTCGAACCAAACAAAGCTGGACGTTGTAGTTTACAGTAGTATTTGAGTTATGCCTCCAAAAGAGAGTCACAATATATACGACGTCTGTAGTAGCACAGCTTCGTGTTTTATGCATGTGACGACACTCGCTCGCAAGAATGTTTACGAATCCCGACGAACCACTTGTGATGGTTCCTGGAACCAGGAAGCGGCCCGTGTACCAAGGAACAAAGGACGAGGGAGTACGTCAAGGGACAAGGAACCGGGTACAGTACACCAAGGAACAAAGGACGAGGTAGAAAATCAAGGAACCGGGTAATATCAAGGAACAAAGAAGCAGGCAGCACATCAAGGAACAAAGAAGCAGGCAGCACATCAAGGAACAAAGAAGCAGGTAGCACATCAAGGAACAAAGAAGCAGGTAGCACATCAAGGAACAAAGAAGCAGGTAGCACATCAAGGAACAAAGAAGCAGGTAGCATATCAAGGAACAAAGAAGCAGGTAGCACATCAAGGAACAAAGAAGCAGGTAGCATATCAAGGAACAAAGAAGCAGGTAGCATATCAAGGAACAAAGAAGCAGGTAGCACATCAAGGAACAAAGAAGCAGGTAGCACATCAAGGAACAAAGAAGCAGGTAGCACATCAAGGAACAAAGAAGCAGGTAGCACATCAAGGAATAAGAAACGAGGTAGTACATCAAGGAACAAGGAACCAAATAGCACACTCAGGAACAAAGAACCAGGGAGTACATGATGGAACAAGAACCCAGTCAGTACATCAGAATGGGAGTTAACCATTAACCATACACAACCACAGAGAATGACAAGTACACCTGGCATAACCCCAGTTAAAGACCCTAAGCATAGATTTCCTCCTCCACTCGGACCAAGGTCCGTGCAAGTTATCGTTCGGGGTCCTCTCTCTCTCTCTCTCTCTCTCTCTCTCTCTCTCTCTCTCTCTTCCTTTGTCTGAGCCATGTGGCTGCGACGGAGCAGATAACTGGTGAATTATAGTGTAGGAGACCTTGCCCAATCTCACCCATGTATTTTGGTCTGCAAATGAAGACAATAGGCTATTGAAGAGAGATAAGAATTTTAGATGTTTGCATAACCTTAACCACAAATTTTGATATTACACTTAGATTTTGATAGTGTCTCCGAGTTCCCATGAATAATCAATCGTAGTTAATCTTCATTTACTCTAGTTTCATGCATCCCACTGTAACCTACTGGAGACGACAGAAAACGGAGGAGACAATGGGCATCTTTAGCTAGCATGTCTCGGAGCCTATCTCTCTACTAATGATTTTTGGCACAACTTGAGACTCTTTGTGAAGTAATGCATCGAGGTCCACATTTTCTGTCGCCCGCGCCTTTCTTGTCTGGTACAGCGAGTCGCAATTCCACAGGAAATGGTTTAAGGAGATTTCAAGATGGCTTTTGTGGCTTTGGAGGCAAGGGACAAGCTGAAGGTGTTGGTAGATTACTTTTTGTATCATATTGATTGTAAGGGGCAAGTGGAGGAGATGGCCTGGACACCCTCCCATCTATCTATCAATCTGTCTTTGTCTATCTATCTTTCTATCTATCGGTATTTAATCATACAACATATTACTTCCAACGAGACGTCTTAGATACCCCAATCAAAGCTTTGTGTTCTCTCTTTATCTTGTCGGAATCTTGTTGATTCAGACGTCTTTTACTTCATGTCTTTTACCATTTCTTCTCGTTCACGCTGTTTACTGTTCGCATATCTTCTCTCTTCTTCTTTACCCCTCGTGTTCCTTGAAGTCGTATAACCGCGCACCGAATTCTTATATATTTCTTTGTTTCTTCTCTCTATCTCTCTCTCTCTCTCCCTCTCTCCCTGCCGTTCTCCCACTCTCCTTATTCATCACTCCCTTCCCTTCCCCACTCGTGGTGAGAGGTGTAGCAGCTCTCCTCATCCCTCTACCAGGCAAGGGGCAACTGAAGACATTAAGGATATAATGTATAACGGAGGATGATGTAGGTGAAGGAGGGGACGAGACATTTCCTGACGAGGCCTTCCCACTTCCAGGATTGGGTCTCTCTCTCTCTCTCTCTCTCTCCTGATGGTGGAGCCTCCTGACGAGGCTGGAGCCCATCAGACCTCCCGCCTGTGGATGGTCGGGCCGTCCATCTCCTGATGGGCTCACCAGGAGGAGGGGTAGAGGCCTTGCTGACGAAGCTGGCACCCATCAGATATACGCCCCATGTAAGAGATACGATCACCTTCCTCCTGATTGACCCCTTTCTCTATACCCCTCAGCTTGATCTCGTTTTCTATGCCGTTTATCACAATGCTGAGGCTATGCCTGTCGGACTCAGATAAGACAACGACGAAATCGCCATAGAATACCTAAGGCCCACTGTATGACCTCTGGACTCGAGGAATATCGCTCTTTTGAACACTTCTCCTCGAGCGTGTCTGAATGAAGGTGTTGGTAACTTTCATGCCCCTCACGAACTTTACCATATCAGCATCGGGATATGTAAATCAGCGCGTGACCAGTCATATATATATATAATGCCGTCAGCATCTGGCACCTTCGCTGAATCAGGTAACTATTTTTTTTTTCTTCAGACTACCACGATTCTTCTCTGAACTAACCTTCGAACTGATGCCAATAATGAGCGGATGTACTGTACCGATACGTTGAGACGAACACGTAGGATTATTCCATCTTGCGATTCGAATCGCTTCGAAACACTGGGTAGTCATGAAACTGATATACCGGTTCGAATCCTTAGTTCGAATCCATACATGACTGATGAGACCCCAAAGACATAAAGTGGTAAACAATTGTCGTTCGTAACCGAGGGTTATCAAGATGACGAAACGACGTATGGTCGACACGAACCAAAACAAAACAATGTTTCCTCCTCCTTTTTACGAAGTCGGCTTCGAAGTCTTCATAAAAAAGGAACCCCGAGCTCGTTTTCTGGGTTTAGTGACACCCGAAACGTACCAAGATCTCAGTTTATTACCTTAAACCATTTTTTCCTCCTTAGCTCATCTCTTGATAAGAGCCTTTTACAGCCTCGTTTGGTTCTCCAGGTTTCTTCCCGCGTCGGAAATAATAAGGCTCTCCACATCCAGAACAGTAACAGGTTAGCCCATTTCGTTATAATGACTAACTGCCGACAATGAATTATCGTCTCTTATACCGCAACTTTCGCCGGAAGTTACGGAAGCTATTGAGGTCAAATGGTTCATAAAAAAAGGAAAAAAAAAAAAAAAATCGAATCTAGCCATAAGTTTGAACCCTCTCAAAAAAGATTCTTGAAAAAAATCGAATCTAGCCATAGGTTCGAACCCTCTCAAAAAAAGAATCTTGAAAAAAATCGAATCTACCCATAGGTTCGAGCCCTCTCAAAAAAAATATCTTTACCCCCCTATCCTTCGTTCCTTTATGATGTATGTAGCCTAGGGTTTAGTACTGGGGGGGGGAGGGGAGTAGCAGAACTTCTCCTGGGGTGGGTTACGCTTGGAATGATACAACACATGGAGGGGGGGAAGATCACCTGGGGGTGGGGGTGAACGTCAGTGGGGGCTGAAGACAACGTGGGGGTCGAAAATACCAGGGCAGGGTTCTGAGTGGGGCGATGAGGAGGGGTAAGAATGGGGGTTAAGAGGGTTACTTTTTCGTACTCTATATACAAAGTTTATTCTCTTAACAAAGTAATGTTGATATCATTGAGGGTAAATTGATGTTACCTCCAAATCGCTTTGTCTGAGGGTTCGTTTTGGGGTACTGATCCTGTGAGCTATTTTCTATGATGACATGAATATGAGCAATTTGACCCAGGATGTCAGGGAGACTTAAGGATATTATTGTAAAAAACGAAAACGTGTTTTGCTTACGAAAAAAAGAGCTTAATTGCCCTCTGATTATTGACGTTGGTGAGGCGCAGTGGAGTATAACATGACATGAGAATCAGCTGACTCTGTAGCCACACACAACGTGGCACCAACGCTTTGAGAATCGTCTGCTTGTGCACCGTACACAACGTGGCAACAGTGCCTCAGATCAGCTGATGTCATCAAACAAAACACTGGCGAAAACTGAATTCTCTTAGGACTGAATCCTACTTGGTTGCCAGCTCACCTTCATTAATCGTGGTCATAAGAGTTCCAGATGTGTATGAATATCCCTCCCTCTCACCTTATGTTGCTCAAGACCTTGTTTATTTATTCAAATTTCAAGTGTAAACAGATTCCTGGAAAGGAGAAATCACGTCCGTGAGTTTCCAGCTGTCATTGAAGGCGGAGGTTGTGTGTTCCAGGGGCGTCCGGCAATTATACTTAAAAGTTTTAATCAAAAGCTGAAATTCTTGAAATGAGTTTGTGTTGGCGTCAAGGGGAGCGTAAGTCCCGTGTCATTCCTCCTGATGTTATTCTGTGAACAGAACTTTTCAACAAGTTTAATCCAATTCTACTCTTACTAGACAAAGGATTTTGTTGAATTTTCTTTGTTTAGGATCATAAAAGTGTTTTAGAAGGTGTCTGATACCTTTTAGATAGATTTCCATTCGATATATGAGAGCGGGGAGGTGTAAAGTGTCGAGACTTTTTACTTACTTTAAGCCTAATGATTACTTCTCACGTAACTGATGCTTCTCTCTCTCTCTCTCTCTCTCTCTCTCTCTCTCTCACCGTACCACAGTACTCCCCAGTCCTCTTGAATCGTACCCGACCCCGACTATACCTTTCCAGTAAAGTACCCTGAGCCTCTGACGCGTACCCTTTCCGCCACCCATCAGGATCTGTACCCACTCTTCTTCACCTCCAACACACCACCACCACCACCTCCAAGAAAAAAACGTATAAAATGAAAATAAACTTAAGACGGACTGGATGATTTTATCTTTTTTAATTAAGGGTTGTGCTGGCTTGGTTCCATAAATCGTCTTTCTTTTCCTTAGTCTGTTTTATTTTCTGGTGGTGTTCTCCTACGGCCCCCAGACACACACTTTATTGCATGAGACTGACTCCCCTCCACCCCACCTCCCTACGGAGGGTTCTCGCTGGCAAAATAAAATTTGTTGTGTTATTTCCGGGTCTGCTGAACGGGACCGGTAGGTTGAATTTCGTGTCGGACTCCACTGGCTGAAGGATGGATTAGAAGTTTATCATTATTGTTTTTCCTTCGTGTGAAATTCTTGTGGTATTTGTAGGGGGACTTTTGAAACCCTCGAGGACAAAGGTACGACCACTGATCGCGAACGTACGACCATTGAGCACGTCATTATGACCTTGAGGACGACGGTACGACCCTTGAACGCGACGCGACGGTGTGGCCCTTGAACATGGTGTAATCATTTGGTTATGATTACATTAAGATAAGGTAAAGTCAACAAATCCATTTACACACACACACACACACACACACACACTCACACACACACACAAGAACTTTTGCATCAAAGAACCACATTCCCTCTTCAAAACGGTACCCTTCTCCCTATTTACCCCTCAGCTGTACCCTTCAAAGCGTACCCTGCACTGTGTGTGTGTGTGTGTGTGTGTGTGTGTGTGTAAGCTCCCTCATCGCCACGTACCCCATTACCATCCCACCTTCTACCCCTCCCTCCCTCGCCGCAAATTGGACTCTGCTGCACATCCCACACGATATAGGTCGGTACGAACCCAAGAATATCAGAGAGAAAAAAAAAATCGACGTTGGTAATCAAGAAACGTCTGGGTGGAGGTTCACTCCGTCTCTTTAAGACGATTTCTCGCCTTTTCTTTATGGCTCTATTTCTACCGTTTTCTTCCTCGAGGTAAAGAGAAGTGAAATTTCGGGTTTCGCGCCACACAAACGAGAGTTGTGTGTTAAGAGAGTCGTACCACTGGGTCTACACCACTGAGGCGGGAAACGCAGAGAAGCACGGAGTGTACGCAGAAGGTTTTCTAAAAGTTTCTTTAAACCGCAGATGTTCGGAAGTTATCAATTCTTTTTTTTTTAATCTATTACGGGGCTAAATAAATGGATGATTATCTAATAATTGTGTCCCATGCAGGGAGTACATGGGAGCATGTGGGAGATGGGGGAGTATGTGGGAGATGTGGGAGACAAAATGACCCAACCAGGGGCTGCTCTGCAACAGTCGGGGCTCTGCGAACAGATCTCTCCTGGTTACTTAAAGTATATCAAAGTTACGTCCTCGGGCTAACGAGATGTAAAGCTTACTCTCCAAAGTTGTGTAACTTTTTCTCGACTCGGTAAATAATATTTGTGATAAACTTCACGAGTCCGGAACTGATTGTGAGAGAGCCAGGACCGAAAGATGATAAGTTCTGAAATGATTGTGTCAACATATCAGAAGAACACAAGACTTTAATTTGAAAAATATCGTAAAACGTTGAAGGAAGATCTGTCTATCTCATCTATCGTCATTTGCTGCTTTCCAAAGGCGTGGGATCAGGTGCAGACATCCACATAACATCCTTTTGTGGGAGCTGATTTTCCATAGGAGGGGTCCCCAGCCCCGTAGGCTGGCAAAAAGGGGTATAGAGACTCTGTTCCCTTGGGGCCTGCTTTGCCACCGCCCTAAGTGGACCCCCTTTCTAGATTTCTACAGTACAAGACACTGTACAAACGGTCCAAAACTTACCTCGGTTCAGAAACACAAAACTACAATTAGCGAGGCCCCCAAAACCCAACTTTCTACAACTCTGATCCACAAAACTGTTGAAGTTTGTTGCTGCTTCTCTTTACAGAACAACAGTAAACAGCTGCAGGCTTCGTAGAGGAGGATCAGGAACACGAGAACACCACAGTCAGGGCCACAGCTTTGCAATCAGGTTCACAGCTCTGCGATTAGGGCCACGACGCTCCAGTCAAGGCCCACAGGTTCACAGCTCTGCGATTAGGGTCACGACGCTCCAGTCAAGGCCCACAGAGCTATAATCAGAAATGAAACTACATTCAGGACTGCGACGTTACACAGTCAGGGCCATGATGATCCCCAGTCTTCTGGACCCAAATGCCACAATGAGGAGGACTTTAGAACGTCATCATAGAAGCCACTGGAGCGCCTCGTCCGCTGCCAGACCTTCCTCCTTGCAGCTTCTTCCCCAGCTGTGATGTGTTAGCGTCTTTGTTATCCTGGCCGCTGAGCTAGTCCCTGGCTCAGTCTAGCGCTTCCTTCGTCGGGAGCGACAGCCAAGATGTTCTTCTAAAGGCTTAGTTGGCCCATGGCTGACTGTAGCCCATCCTTCGTCAGGAGTGACAGCCAAGATGCTATTTTCGGTAAAGGCTGGGTTAGCGCACGGCTGATTCTAGCACCTCCTTTGTCAGCAATAGCAGCTGACGATGTATTTTCTTAAGGCTGAGGAGGAGCATGGTTTTGTTTAGCGCCTCCTTCGTCAGGAATACCAGCTAATGATGTCTTTTGTTAAGGCTAAGAATAGCCTGGTGCCTTTTGTTATCCTTGATATGGCAAGCTGCTGAGTCTAGCTTCTTCTCCCCGCAGGAAATACATTCCTCCTGTGTCTTTCTCTAGACTAATGGGCCCAATAAGTCTAAAGTAAAGGTCCCCTCGCATTCTGACGGTGTTACGTTCCTCTTGAGGGAGAAATCCCCCCTCCATCCCCTCCCCACACCTCAACTTCCATCCAAAGCCTCCTTTCTTTCTGGTTCCCTGGATGTGTACAGTCTTGAGAATATATATGAACTTTTCTTGACATATATAAAGATAAGACGACGTCACAAACCATTCGATAAACTATATAAAGTGTCATTAATATATATTTCAAATGACACGATTGTTTCAATCTTTTTTCATAGAAATATTCATTTTGATTTGTTACTGACGATTCTTTTGCTCTTAGATTCGATAGATTTTTCAAATAGACCATTTTTCAATGACAAATAATAACTCCAATTAGATAGGGAAAAAATCAATCATAGAAGTCGGTTATGGCCTTGAGCCTCGAAATACCTTGGGGTTCCCGTACAAGAAATGTATTCAGAATATTGAGAGTCAATATTTATGAGTTTGCAAGTATAGGAAAGCCATAAGAACAAATAAACACCAAGTTTGCGTGACGAGCAGAATGGATGCAAGGAGCTGTCTAGATGGGCGGGTACCCTGCGAGAACAGCTAATGAACGGACGCCCATAAAGGAGAATGGTTATGTACCCTTATTGCCCGTATATATATTCTCTCTCTCTCTCTCTCTCTCTCTCTCTGGGGCTTAATTGTGATGCATTTTAACCCTGAAAGACGACGGTACGGCCCTTGAGCACGACGGTACGGCCCTCGGGCACGACGAAGCGACCCTTTGAATACGATGTGATCTTTGACCTTATCCTTAATTCGAGAATCTCGACCAACGCCAAAAGGGGTAAAATTCTCTCTCTCTCTCTCTCTCTCCCCTGACGTACCTCGTATATAGCTAGCTAGTGAGGCCAAGGGAAAGGCGACAAGTCGGTACAACGCGACGTGCAAAGAGTTTTAAACGACAAATCAAGGCGGGATGATAAAAAAAAACAAACACAAGCCAACGAAGCAAGAAAACACGACAAAGCAGCTGGTGAACGACGAGGCAAGGCTGAGGGAAGAAAAGAAACAAAACGACAGACCAAAACCAAAGACTATAAAGAAGAAAACGACGAGGCCGAGGGAAGAAAACGACGAGGTAGAGGAAGAAAAACGACGATGCAGAGGAAGAAAACGAGTTATTCGAACCCCTGTATTCCCTTAATGGCGTCGAAGGCTCGTCCTGTTGTGAGTGTAATAGCACAGGTAGATATGCCACACTCCAGACCAAGGAGGGGAGAGAATCCAATTCTATTAAGGAGAAAACCAGCTTCTACCACTGAGTGAAATTGCCTCTGTGATCCTCGTAACTCAACACCTTATCTTTTCTACAAAATGTAATCCACGTCCGTAAAGCTCTCTAATATAATTTGTTACTTTGTATGATTATATAAGGACTTGCTTCTGTGATTCCTCTATCCCAGGGCCTCAACGCCTTAATAGAATGTAACTTGCAATGATACAGGTCAGCAAAGTAATCAATATAATTTTCTATATAATCTAAAGTACTCTTACTTGATTACTTTTTTTTCAAAGATCATCTTTTTAGATTATTTTCTACTATTCGCTCACTGTACATATCAATATCAGTGTTTAGTGACTTTATATCGAATGTCTTAAACTAAGGTCCATGGAAAGTTAATCATTGTAAGGGAAAAAGAAAACGAATCGGGATTCCATTACTTAATCGATGTGGGACGAAATTCTATCACAGTTACTCGGGAACTGAGGGTTCGAGTCTTGTGTGGAGGTCATCGAAGGCCCGAAGGGATGTGTTTCTTTAAATATTTGATTCTCCTTTTTTTTCACCTTTCTGACCTGCATGACTTAGATTTTTAATTCATCCTTTTTTTTTTCTCTCCTTTTTGATCGTCAGTTTTCTTATAATCTTTGATATTCACTCACCCCCTCTGTCATCTCCCATTTTTCCCCCAGTCATGAAGTTTTGTAGATGTCTTTGTGTTGTTGTCAACAGAGGAACTGGTCGACTGTACAGGCCTGGTTTTCTACAGGTGAGCTCTGGTCTAAGGGTAAAGGCCTGGTCGAAAGATACGTTTTTAGTCTATGATTGAAGCTCGATGTACAGGTGAGGTCTGGTCGACAGGTGAGGTTTTGTCGACAGGTGAGGTTAGGTCGACAGGTGAGGTATGGTCGACAGAAGGGGTAGTCTACATGCTGGATTGAGCCTTTACAACCTTCTACAGTCAATATCGACCCTATACAAACCCTGTACGTTTTTCAATGTAATCTTATCACTGTAATGCACCCGATTCGACCAGCTAAGCTCCCCCTTATTTCTCTGGAGTAGATGATACATTTCGCACGAATTTCAACCCCGGATGAAAATACGTGGGTTTTATTCCATGGCTCTTCGAAAAAAATCTCTTTTCAGAAATGAAATTTAGTTAAATATTTTGATGGATGTGCGTTGTGAGAGATAGAGGATATTCTTTTTTTTTGGGGGAGAGTGAAGAGACAGACTGACAGATAGACAGACAAGTGGGTAAACAGCCCTGGGTAGATACGGATAAGGCTTGATTGACGGGCATATTCAGGTCAAATGGTAATTAGCAAGCATCATGTGCTGGTGAAATTATCTTGATTTGCGACCTCAGTATTTCGGAAAACGCGGATGGGTTCCTCCCACTGTGTGTGTGTGTGTGTGTGTGTGTGTGTGTGTGTGTGAAAAGGATGCCTTTGCACCCACGAACCATTGCATGGCGAAGGAGTTCATATCTAGTTGAAGCGAGAGACTGAGAATTACCCTGACTTGTCTTAGATAAGTTCATAACTATCTAGAATTATTTTAGAATAAACTCTGTTTTCCACAGTTGGTCTGGGAGAAGTTTATTCTACACTCGTTACAGTTACAGACACACGTTACATTGGGTTACAGCAATACAGTTGCATGTCGTCTGTTCAGACGATTTTTTTTTCCCCATTTCAAAATATTTCTCTTCATTTGCATTTAAAATATATTTTTCGTATTCATTCACATACATGATTGCTTCATTCGTAAAAACAATGAAATATAGATGTATATAGAAGTACCTCAGTCTAACTTCGTCACCACAAATCTTAATCTAATTCATACGTGTTTATCTTGTGCGTTGTGCAGATAATGGTGGAAATAACCATTACCTACCGATAATAAAGTATGGTAGGTACCTATACATATATATACACACAATATAATTTCTCCTTTAATCACAGACTAAATGGTACCAGTAACAAAATTACACACCAAAGCTTGAGCTGTGGCCAGTGATATTGCCTTTGCAATACGTTCAAGATGAGCTGAAATACGAGAGGAGGAGGAGGAGGAGGAAGAGGTGCCAAATAAGTTTATATCTTGTGAGGAAAGAGAGAGAGAGAGAGAGAGAGAGAGAGAGAGAGAGAGAGAGAGAGAGAGAGAGAGAGAAGAGAGAGACCGACCCCCCAGAGTAATGGCGTGGCTTTCATCGATACACCGTTGCTGTTGCGTTTCTGTTTATGCTACTGTAGTTCCTTACGTTGCTGCTACCTACTATATACACAGATGTAGTGGGATATATATATAATGTATATATATCCACCTCTCTCTCGCTTCCGCTCGTAGGCTTGGTACATTCATCACTCAAACACCGAGTAATTAGAGCGGTGTGTGAGTCATTTAAGGCAATAATACGCATCGCATCAGCCTTGGAATACATTCACGTACTCGAAGGGAAATATAGTATACATGGTGTCGAGTGAGACGTGTGTAAATGAAAGCATGGGCGTATGTAAATGAAAGCATGGACGTGTGAAAATGCGGTTTACACGGCATCTGTAAAATAAGTGGATTTACGTAAAATATTCACGGTATGTCGTATGAACCCTTTTGCAAGTCCTTCGTACGCCTGGTGATCATACCGTGAGCGCGACGGTTCGACCCTTGAGCACGAAGGTACGACCCTTGAGCACGACGATACGATATCTGGGTGTGATGAACTGGCCCTAAAGGGTCATGTCAAAGGGCAGCAAGTCCATCATAATGAAGGGTCGTACCGACGTTCTAAAGAATCGTACCATCGTGCACAAGGGTCGTACCATCGTGCACAATAGTCGTACCATCGTGCACAAGGGTCGTACCGTCGTGCACAATAGTCGTAGCCTTGCGTCAAACATACCGTTTAACTAATGCTCTGAGTGCGACCGTGCGATCCATCCCGTAAGACAAGATCAATTTAACTCTTTCGTTGCTAGTGGTTAACGAATGACGCTGTGGCGTATGAACCTCGAAATTACATCCAGCTCTTTTAAGGTTCTGGAGAGAGATTTATATATATAGAAAGAGAGATCGCGAGAGAGAAAGATGTAATTGCGTAGCGGAATAAAAACAACAGAAGAAAGAAAATCAGACATTGCTTTTACATTTCGGTTGCCCGGAGGAGGAGGAGGAGGGGGTTGGTGTGGTGTGGGGTTGGGGGGATATCTGAGTTCGGTTTCGTAATGTGATTGGGACCGCTACACTCCCGCAGGGGGAAATTGCGTCCGATTCTATCGACATTTACAGATTAAACAGTGAAAAAGGTGTTCTGTTGGGAGCTCTCCAGACACACACACTCTCTCTCTCTCTCTCTCTCTCTCTGCACCCAGTAGCCTTCGGGAGCTGTAAATGAAGTAGTTACCCCTCTGCCTTTGAAGAACTTTGTAAAGAAAAAAAAGTGTGTAAATGTATTCTATTTACAGACGTTTGTGTGCAGATGTTTTAGGAAGAACCTCAGACATCCTTCGTATTGAAAATTACGTAGTTACTGTATCCGAGGTAGTCATAAAAACATCATATATGTCAATGTTTTTATCAGAAATATGAACAAGTGACAGAATAATTTGGAATAGGGAAGGAGAGAGGGAGACTTGGGAATTGCTTTCAGAAAGGTAGAGGTAAATAACCTATTTTCAGTTGGGGACAGATCCACTGAGGATCCTAAATAGGTAAGGTTGGCAAACATTCAGGGGAATAGAGTCCTTCAACAAGAATATCTTACAAGGTGACATCAATGCATGTTCCTCAACCCCAGATACGATGCCACACACTACCACGTAACAAGGCCCCGCTATGCCACAACTCTACCCTAACCACATGTATTTGTTAACTCCATGTTAATGTTATAAATGAGAAGGTGGACACTGACCCATATATCATTAACTCAACCCTTAGACGGACTTTATATATATATATATATATATATATATATATATATATATATATATATATATATATATATACCGTATGTGCATGTAAACGAAACCAGAAAATACGAGATTAAACTTTGTTTATAAAAAATATACAGGGGGAATTACGTAGAGTTTGCGAGGTTAAATTTTTGAAAGTTGTTTCACAGCTGGGGAACACATACAAATGGTAGCGTATTCCGCTATAAAAGAGCAGATACGCCATATATAATATATATATATATATATATATATATATATATATATATATATATATATATATACATATATATATTTATATATATATATATATATATATATAACGAGGCCTCATGAATTACTAAAAGGCATGAGCCATTCCTCTTGCTTTCGATACACACACAGACGTACACCTATTTATTCATGTATTTATTCATTTATGCCCTCCCATTAAATACTAATATCTATACCATGATAAATATACATGCCACCCGTCAAATTAAGGTGACCTGTGCATTTATACATGTAAAAAAAAAAGGGTATTCATTAAACCAAAGCTGTAAGAAATTAGAAACATATATATATATATATTTTTCTAAGTATTTTTACATTTTGGTGACGAATCTGTTGGCCTGGGCAATAAAATGGTCATGAACATATACGTAAATAGTGTTGTTTTTAACTGCAGGTGGTAAATGTTCTTCCTCTTACGTCTATATATGTAAAAAATAATGTTTTTGTAAATCATGTCGCTATTTACAGTTACCAGCTCGTGGACAGACTGAAATGTAATGCTCCCAGCTGCGTTCAGTGTTGTTAGAGCGTTTAGAATAATATATTATACGTGCAACTGGCCTTAATGAGATGTTCACAGTTGATACGTAACATTTTGACACACGAGCTGTGAAAAAGCAAATGTCCTTTTTTATATCTATCATTTCTCTATATGTAAATTTTTGATGTTGTGAGGGTGGTGTGTGTGGGGTGGGGTAGGGGGGATATTTTGTTAATTGAGCATATGATAGATTGGCTTTGGAGTAGTAATACTACTACTACTACTTGAACAATAATACCAATAATAGTAATGAGAGTAATAATGATAGTAATAATGATAACCTATAATAATAGTAATAATGATAGTGACAATAACATTGATAATAAGTAAGATTGAAAAAGATTAAAGGAAGTGATCATTTTCGTCTTGGCGCTGTGTGTGTGTGTGTGTGCGTTAACCATCTATGATCAGAGATGATAATGGTGTGTTACTCACGAGGTACAATCACCGACAGACCATAGTGTACGATGAGAGGAGGGAGGATGTGTGAGGTGAAGTGGTGTGAGGTAGGACTAAATCAAGAGGAAGGGTCTGGAAATAACTTCGACGGAAAGTAGAGAAAGACAGTTGGACAATTCCGCCATTACGACAACGCTCGGACTAAGTCCAGCTCAGTGGGTAAATGCCCACAACACCGGAGTCTAACTTTTTTTTTAGCAGGGCCAACCAACCCCACACCGTCAGCAGTTGGAGCTGTCGCTGCCTGGTGGTGGTGCTGTTGTTCTCCTCCTCCCTTCAAACACAGGACTTGCTATCGTCTGAGAGAAAACCAATATAGCAGGGAGGGAGGAGGGAGGGAGAAGTTTGGATGCTGTGTCGACGTGGGGCAAATAGTTCTGATTCTATTTTACTTCGCGAGAAACTTGAGTGGATTGCCTTAATGGGCGTGTTCGAACCAGATCCGCAACCAAAGGTGATTTTGTGAGAGAACCTTCGTCAGATATTTGTACTGGAGGTCCTCCCCTTCAGGAAGAAAAAAAAAACCCATCCAGACTTCGTTTGAGGATAACGAAATGGGATGAGCAAGATAGATAGATAGAGAGAGAGAGAGAGAGAGAGAGAGAGAGAGAGAGAGAGAGAGCGAGAGAGCTTCGCTACGGAAGTGGTTGCGATCTTGAGGATTAGATGGGGGAAAAGTGTATTATAATCAACAAGAAGCGATCACATTTGTAAATCTTGCTGTAATGACTCCAACTTTGACGCGAATAATCTCTTGAACAAATGATATTTACCGATACTTGAACCTGATAAAGCATACACCATCGATAAACGCATCTTCACTACGCCTTCGACAAACGCATCTTCACTACGCCCTCGACAAACTCATTTTCATCCCATTCCCGACAGACGCATCTTCACTACACGCCCAGACAAAACCACCTTCACTGGATCCTTGACACGATTTTCCCTTAAAGTTCAAAGGCTAAGGTTAGAGTAATGAATTGTGGAAACAAAAAAAAAAGGAGAAAAAGGAAAATGAATGGGAGTAAATGAGCAAAAACTACAAAGACGAAACAAATGTAGGATGTCTAAATCTCTTACGTGGGTAAATAATTTCGTCAGAAATACAATCGTCCAGATGATGGATGGCATTATTCTCTCTCTCTCTCTCTCTCTCTCTCTCTCTCTCTCTCTCAAGCACTGATTACCATTGATCGCTCACCAGAAGTCTGATAACGACGGGGAATCGGCTGCAGTTAAAACGAACAAGAACTAAATTTACTGACTCAAAATGAGATTACATGTAAATGAAATGAGAAGCGTAGAGCGCTTTGTGCTCATCCCACGATCGTTGTACCTCTTGCTTTATCTGTGGTGGGACTTGGTCATCCCGAGTTCTGGCCCGGTTGTAACACGAAGAACTTACAAGGCTGTTCTACCGAGAGCTTGTTAACTTCTCTTAAAATGGTTATGACCAAGAGGTCAAGCAGCATTTGTAGAGGTTGTAAGCTTAATATCATTGAGGTGTACTAATCGTGTGTGTGTGTGTGTGTGTGTGTGTGTGTGTGTGTATTTAATCGTTCCCATGTAGTCAGTGTGAAGGAATATAGTCAAATCAACCTGCAAGAGAAGAGAGTAACAGACATATACGCAAGAACCATAACTTTGTGTCCCCTCTCTATTACGCTCGACAAGTTTGCGGCAGCTAACAGCTTGCTTAATCAACTCAAGTTTCTAGAAATCCATGAGGAGCACTTTGATACTATGTTCAATCAATTCTTCGGCCTCCTATAATATACTGAGGAACGAGAATGGTAAATGATTTGTGTTATGTACAAACATAAAAGCCATAAACACACTGATTTCCAATCTCTATACTCAAAACTGTAATTAGGGACAATGCTTCCTGATATTGGATTGGTTCAAGGCCATGATTAGCATGCTGATCAAAGGCTATCAGCTTAATGCTTTCCGATCAAGCTGAGCCCAAATCACACCCTGACAGCTTGGATGCAAACCCGGGTCCAGTTGGTTTAACTGCAATTCATGGCTCACTGGACCTGAGTTTTATCATGAAAGAGAAACTAAATGGGTCTCTCTCTCTCTCTCTCTCTCTCTCTCTCTCTCTCTCTCTCTCTCTCTCTCTCTCTCAGCACGAGCCCCCACCTCATGGTAAAAATCGCATCTTAGGTACTAAATCGGTTTCTCTCTCTCTCTCTCTCTCTCTCTCTCTCTCTCTCTCTCTCTCTCTCTCTCTCTCTCGAACGCAATATTCTTATATCTGAAGGCTAGACGGCCTTTAGTCCCTCAAGGCCATACGACCTTCGAGTCTCTCTCTCACAAGGGTCATGAGCCTCCCTCCTTAGTGAGAAACAGATGATAATCGCGATGCTCTAATGATACCGTGGCTGCTTGTTTGCTTGCTTCCTTTCTGCTTTCCCAACCTTTAGAAATTAAAAAAAGAAGGCTGGTACAACTTCAGCAAAATTTATGGTTATATTCCCCATCATACGACACTTTGAATACATTCTTGCGCCGACTTTGGGGCATATTTTCCAAGAATGGCCTTTGGAAGACGAGGGGGATTTAAAGGGTATGAGTAACGCTACATCTTCGGAGGAGCAACGTGAAGGTGGAAGGCTTTCCTACCATCAAGACAACGTTTTGAGAAATGTTCTCTTCAGGACATTATTTTGACCTGGTTATCCAGCCTAACTCGGCTGTTCATCCGCCCATCTGGTGGCTGGTCGATAAGTGAGGGTAAATGAATATAAATGATAAAGGTGGTTTTAGCCACGCGATTCAGTTCCACACGCAGATGACAACCTGGATTTAAGATAAGGCACACGTCAGATAGCATTTCTGGATAGAGAAGGGACACCACGTCACAACCTGGAATATCGTGGACGCACACCACATCACAACCCTGATAAAGAGGACACACACACACGCACGGGGAGACACACACCTCATTTACCAGTTGTCCAGCTTAACTTAAACCTCCTCATCTCACACTGCCTCTTTTTCAGATCCTGATTAATCAATTCCCTGCTCATCTCTGCCTCACTCGTACCTTTCGACGTAGATGAAGGCAAGTTTATATATATATATATATATATATATATATATATATATATATATATATATATATATATATGAGTCCCTCATAGTTCAGTATAATTTGAGCTTTCCTAGATACATCAGTGTGGAACTCGTGAGTATAATAAAAAGCCTTTTTTTTTTTTTTTCGAACTCTGCGTCAAAGGAGAGTATATTTGAACAGTGTTATTAAACGTCCTGATAAATATTCATCGGAATAACGCTGAAACTCGTATACGATTTTCCAAACGGATTTAACTAAAAAAAAATCATATGTCTTTCAACGCATCATGAAGGTACGAAGCTAAAAGAACGCCGGTGGATGTTTAAAAATAGAAGTCTCCATTGAGTTAAAACCATCGTGGAAAAAAAAAAACCAGCTTTTATTTAAGAAAACGGATTCATAACAACGTCGAATTGAAATCTAACAAAACTCGCCCGAAAGATACATAATGTTGTGAAGAAGTTTGACTGAAATGCTACAGAAGAGACGAGTGGTTGATGAATCATTTATATGCTAAAGGATGACGTGGACTTTGTACCCAGCCTCTTGACACTCCCACCCTCTCACTTATCCTCGCCCTTCCTCCCTCCCACTTATCCTCACATACTCCCTCCCTCCCTCGCCCTTATCCTCACATACTCCCTCCCTCCCTCGCCCTTATCCTCACCACTCCTCAGTATCATCAGATAAGGCCTGGTAAACACGGCGGGGTCGCCTGTGTTGAGAATACGAAACAACACAAAGGCTCACAAGCAGGGGTTTACTTTGATCAGACGAAACACAAAAAGAGTCGGGAGGAAGTGTTGATTTTAGTCCCCAAGGAAGGCAGAGAGTTGTTTGGAAGTGTTGGTTTGAAGAGATGAAACACAGAAGAGTGATGCTGAAGGGTTGGTTTGACGAGACGAAACACAAAACAGTGACACTGAGGGTTTAGTTTGACGAACTGAAGCGCAGAGTTCATTCAAGAGGTTCGTTTTGCGCAAAATGAAACACATAGTCATTTCGAAAGGTTTCATTTAATGAAACAAAATGGAGAGGGTCATTGAAACGGTTCGACTGAAAAGACGACTCGTACGCATATGGAGTCGCTTCGAAAGACTCGTTTACAAAACTAAACACAAACTGCTTCATTGGCCCTCCCAAACTATTAAGTCGATTCGAAGTGTCACTACGAAAGGTTCGTTTTGTCCAAAGGAAACACGAACACAACTCTCCTCAGCCAGGCTTCGAGGCTGTTCCAAAGACTCACTTGGAAGGGTTCACCCCCCTCTGTGTCGCAGGGGAGTGTTGGTGCCTTCAATCTTGCCTTAATCATCTGGGATTAAATTACACGGCTAGTCATAAACTTAATGGTCGATCCTAAAGAGCAAGCGGGCGGGGAACTTAAAGCTAATAACTTGGTGTGTTGACGACGCCCTGAAAACACCGGTAACTTAGTGTGTAATTTTATGAAGAGCCAACTTAGAAAATGAGAGGGACGAACTTTATCCTAGTTTTGAGTCGGCTGTGCCTTCAAGTGTTATTAGTACTCTCCAGTGTTGGTCAGCTGGGCTCTCGTCGTCAGCTAAACATCCAACCAGCCAATCAGCCTAGCAACTAGCCAGCCAGCCAACCAGACATTCAACTAAACAGCCAGGCAGCCAGCCCGTCAACAAGCCAGCCAGACAACCTGGAACCAGGCAGCTGGCCCTGGCCAAGACGCCAGCCAGCCATTTAACTAGCCAGCCAGCCAGCCAGCCAACCAACCAGCCAGCCAGCCAGCCATCCAGGTCCGGTATCTCGTGCGGGGCCTCATATCAGCAAGTTCCTTTACGGCCGGATTTTATTCATCCTGGAAGTTGCCTCGCGAGGTACATGGGAGAGCAGGAAAGCCGGGCAGAGAGGTAACGCCCCTGGGAGAGTGAGGCGGGAAAGAGGGGGCAAGGAGGAGGGGGGCGAGGGGAAAACCATGGAAGGCAAAATGGGAGAGAGGGGAAAGGGCTCCTTTGAGGCATTCAGTCCCTTGTGTACCCAGTCGAGTGTGGCTTCCACTCTTCGTGGCTTAACTTGAAGCCGCCCTTAGTCCTGTTCTGGAAAGTGTCCGTAATCCAGGAGTCAGGCTGGAAGCTGGAGGGAGTCTGTGAGGTTCGTCTCCACACACTACCATTTATATTTATGCCAATTTCAGTGGGATTTTTTGAAGGAGAGAGAGAGAGGTAGCTGGAGTAGTTATGTTTACACTGACCAACTGTCGTATGAATCCAGGAGTGTAGTTAGGAGTCTTCCTTGGCTTTGAAGAAGGCATGAGGTCAAGCCCTAACTCCATATCCTCTATGGATTCCTAATCACAGACGAAAAATATCTTCTTGAACGTCGACAGGAGAAAGTACCCAGTGGAGTACCTCGAAAAGTGTAGATAAGTAGAACGGTTGGTGGGAAAATCTGACATGCCACTGTAGTGAATGCGTCCACAGTTTGTAAGTAAGTTAAGTAACTTATACCGTTAATCCTGACGCTTTATTGCATTGGTTCCACTACGGGAAGTGTATGATCTCGACGTCATGCGTAAGGTATAGTACATGTGATGATACAGAACCCAAGACCAAACATAATTGTAACACCGGATATCCGTGAACTGTTCCATAATATTTATGAACTGTTCCATAATATGAACTGTTCCATAATATTCATGAGCTGTCCCATAATATTTATGAACTGTTCCATAATAGTTTCTGACATTGATACCTAAAAATGCTCAAACATTTATGATTGATTAGAAAGCAATTACCCTTACACGATCTGGTATGGAATTCTTCCCGTGTACTGTGATATATAATGACTAACTAATGACATTTTTAAAAGGCAATCAGAAGAGGAATGCGTGAGAGGGATTTTAGCTCAGTGACTCGCATCGTGGCCATACAGACACACACACACACGCACACACGTATAATCTACTGTGCGTACCTCTCTCTCTCTCTCTTTGTCTGCCTGCCTGTCTCTTTCTGTTCAACCTATCTGTCTGTCTGTCTTTCAGTAGCAGCTGGCGTCACATATAAGAGCCGCGTGCGAGGCTCTCGTCCCACGTGGTGTCATGGTAACGGGGTCGCACCGGGTCAGAAGGTCACCAAAGGTCAAATAATGAGCAGGCAACCCGCAGGCGGCAGTGGCGGCCAAGGCTCTCTCTCTCTCTCTCTCTCTCTCTCTCTCTCTCTCTCTCTCTCTGTCTCTCTGTATTCATCTATATCTATCTGTTTATCTATAGTCACACACACACACACACACACACACACACACATATATATATATATATATATATATATATATATATATATATATATATATATATATATATATATAGTCCATCAGCCTTTGTTTCTGGTGTGATGAAAGCCTTTGCAACGTTGTAACCCTTGCAGGATGCGTTAAGGGTCATGCAACATGACCTTTCATGATGATAATATAGAGAAGGAATGGCAGCAAGAACGCCAGTTCCTTCCCTGTAGGAGTCCTCCCTCCCTCACTCCCTCCCTCACTATATCCGGCCAAGCAGGATATCATTGACCTGTTTCCTGCCCACCGGAGGTCAAAAGTGACTGGAAACTAGGGAGCGAATTTAATTGGTTGCATTTTTCTTTTCTCGGCTGTTAGAGAATTCATGTGGTGATTCATCTTGCTGTGCCATCTCTCTCTCTCTCTCTCTCTCTCTCTCTCTCTCTCTCTCTCTCTCTCTACATATATATATATATATAGTGAACTGTGTTTTCAGTGGAGATTCTCACGTAATGCACATAGCAGGGAGAGAGAGAGAGAGAGAGAGGTGGAAGAGAAAGACCCGGACAGTAAAGATGAGGCGCTGGTAGGGATGGAGGAAAGACCTGGGGGGGTTGGTGGAGTGGGGTGAGGAGGGGGAGAAATAAAAAGCAACACAACGGTGTCCCATATTCCTCCCCTCACCTCCCCTCCCCTCCCCTCACCTCCCCTCCCGCCTTTATACACACAACAGTTAAATCTTTCCCTAGAGTGTACGGGTTGGGGGGGGGGGGGGTAAAACGTCCCCACCATCACCGCGTTGTAACGTCCTGATTAAATCTGACAAGTTATGATCACGGCGACTCGCGCCACACACGAGTTCTTAAGAGGGTTAGATCGGTTGTGGCTTTGCCTCCTTCCTACTCTCCCTGACTAGTCTTGGTGTGTGTGTGTGTGTGTGTGTGTGTGTGTGTGTGATTACATCTACTCAGTGTCTAGTATTGGGGGAGATCTTGAAGTTATGGCACGACTTACGCGGAGCCTAACTAGCCATGTTTTGCCTGGGATGCGACAAGGGAGTTCGAACAACATGGTAGATCAGGAAACATTATGACGTGATGAGACCAGCGCAGCGCATCCGGAGGAAGGAGGATATATGTATATAGCCACATCAGTGTGCTAATGCCCATTAATGTTCTATTAACTTGGAACTTATATCCTTCTTCCATTAAAGGACACATACGAGGGAATGCTTTCGTTACCCATTAAGTGTGATTTTCTACCATTCTTTATATTTTTTTTTCCTTCGTATTTTATCCTTATTCATATTATCATTATCGTTATCACATTATTTTTCATAGCCGTAAGTACTTTAGTTATGATAATCTTTAACCGTCGGTTAACGAACGAACGTCACGAGGAGGTCATGTGAGGTGAGGAGATTAATGGGTCAGGTCCACACTGATGGAAAAACCCTTTCATCCGGCGCTGATAAGGAAAGGGTTAGGGAAGAGAGGAGACGAACCGAACGCCAGGGTCCATCTGTCAGTTCCTCGAACGCCAGGGAACTTCTGTCGAATCGTGAACGCCAGGGGAAGCCTGGCGCAGCCCTGGATGACAGGGGACGTCTGTCGCAGGCCTAGATGACAGGTTACGTCTGTCGCACCCTAGGCACTAGGGGACGACAGTCAGCAGCCCCTAGATGCCCAAGGGTCACCTGTCAGCACCCCTTGAACGCCAGGGGACGTCTGTCGGTACCCTTGAACGCAAGGAGACCCCTGTCGCACCTCTGGACACCATGGGACATCTGTCGCAGCCCAGACGCCAGGGAACGTCGCGCTTGGTGTATACAAATGACGTTACGACGCCTTGATAAATCTATTCTTCAGAGTGTTGGTTCAGGTCTTCTAACTCTACGCGCGGCGCAATCCATACTAAAAGACAAGGTGGGAGGAGACTTCTCCTGGAAGCCCTGGAAACCGAAGTGTAAGATTTATTTCTTGAAGTCAGTTGCGCTAAAAGCCAAGGAAGCAGGAGTGTAAGATTCATTTCCCGAAGACAGTGACGGAAGGATTAAATTCTATAAGGCTAAGTCTTGCAGAGCTGTCGCGGACTTGCCTGAAACTCTTGCAAAATGTTCTTTAGGTACATGGGACGCACCTTGTAGGTACATGGGACGCATCTTGTAGGTATCTCTAACGTTTATAATGTTGATTCCGAAAACAAACTTCCTCGACAATGATGTATAGAATGACTATTGACCTCCATTCCCCAATTTTCTTTCTAAAACATAATGTTAAACTGTGTAACTCCCACGATTACGTCTCCTTTAGGAGTCTGGTTCCCTCTCTGATCTTTCTATGGTCCTCTTCAACCACGGTGTCAGACTTTGGCATCATACAATCACTTTTTTTTTCCACTGGCTGTATCATATTTGACATTTTCAATTTCCACGTCATCCATTGTAAAGATGAGATCTTGTAATGGCGGTGTATCATCCCCTTCGGATTCTGCCACTGACGTACTGATGCAGGAAGTTCTCTTGTTTACACTCGAGCAACTTGTGTCTATATGATTTTATCTTCAGGAGAATCTAAACTCTCCTCCTCCAGTCTCTTTCCTCCTCGTCCCCGAGATCCCTCATTAGCAGAAGCTTACTTGAGAAGTATGTCTTTGAGCGTTTAGTGTACCAGCCTCATTGTTCCTACGCTGTCATTGCTGGGCAATCTGTTCCCAGCAGGATTAAAAATCAACACCAGCGGGTGGGCAATTCTTTCCTACAGTTACCCTTCCCATTGTACACAGTTTAAATGGCCCACTAAGCGACATTTCCTGGTTTTCAATGTTGTCCCTTACTAAAGGGGAAAGCTCCATTCCTCCTTTGTCCTCTCCTTCCCTCCTTGTTATCATATTTCCCTCTGGCCAGAAGAGGTCAGATCTAATCTCTTATCATTTTTCCCTCCTCCACAACATCAACAATATCAGAAATGTTTCCTCCTCCTGGTCGTTCTTTGAGCATCGGCTCTTTTTTACATTCACTGGTCGTTCGCTGACGTTCGCCTGCCTCATTTTCCTTCTGATATTCGCATCAGTTTACAGTCTTGACCTCTGGGAGGTGAGGTCAAGGGTCTTCTACCATTAAGGTTCTCTCACTCTTCCCCTGGTCTGTCACTTCTAATGAATGCTGCAACACACACACACACACACACACACACACACACCATCGTAAGCTAGGTTACTCATTTATCGACCAGCCCTGATGGGAGGATGGACGCCTGGGTTGGATGTGGGCTGAATGCCATGCCCAGGATTTTGCACCCACGCGTTGTGCGTGTTTGCAGCTACGAATCAGAAACATTACAGAGCCACAACATTATTCTTCTGACCAAAACTTTTAGATTTCATTCATAACACAGCCCAAGTTGCCTTTTAAGTCGTGTTTAACCCATAAAGCTGGGATGAGACGACAGCTCAAGTTAAACCCTGACCTTAAATTCACAAACTTTGGATTAGTTTCCTTCACATTCCCTCCTTCCCCAAAATAATGATAGTTTAGGCCAAAAAAATAATAGTCAAAGTTCCCAGACTTTTGACAGGTTAAAAAGATCAACTTGACCATCTGTCCACTTTGCATGTGGCAACAGTGAGTCCATAGCTCGTTAGCTAATGGTTTGTGGTGAAATTATCTTTGCTGAATCATTTTGTCTAGTGATGTAGCCCTTGAACCCTCGCTGTACTTTAGGTCTGGTGACGTGTCCCTTAAACCCTCGCTTTACTTTAGGTCTGGTGACGTGGCCCTTAAACCCTCGCTGTACTTTAGGTCTGGTGACGTGTCCCTTAAACCCTCGCTGTACTTTAGGTCTGGTGACGTGGCCCTTGAACCCTCGCTGTACTTTAGGTCTGGTGACGTGTCCCTTAAACCCTCGCTGTACTTTAAGTCTGCTGATGAAACCTTAATTCCTCCGTGTAAAAGAAAAAAAGTTATCAACTTTTCCCATCACTAAGTAAGAAGATGTGTTCCACGAACCTTCCTCTCACACGTTTGATGACGGAGGGTGGAGCAGTTCCTTTCTTTCTCTCCGTCAACGATTCCTTAATCACATTCCTTGAATGATCTTTCGGTTGGAACTGTGTAAAACCACTTCATCTAACTTGATCTCACAGGAGAGGTTACCGTGAATGTAACGACATAGCGGAAAATGATGTCGTTGACACATATACATATGTAATAGAATGAGAAAGATATATCATATTCCTTCGTCCATTGTTTTCTCTGTCTCTGTATACACTGTCATTAGAACTCTCTCTCTGTGGTTCTACATCGTAATTCTATGTCTATCGTAGAATAATCATAGAATTATGAAATATAATGCAATTATGTAATTGCACATTAGATTTAACGAGACGACATAATCGTGCATTCATTGCAACGAGAATCACTGGTATTCACGTCCCCCTTACAGATGGACGTGAGGATAGAACACAACATCCCCAAACAACTCATTTACGAGGGAACAGTGAATGGTGATGAAAGGTGGGGGGGGGGGGGGGGCGTCGTCATCAACGGTCGTACCGTCACTCTCGAGGGTCGTATTGTCGTACAGCGTCTTCCTCGAGTCGTACACAGTCGTCTCGAAGGATCGTACCACCGTGGGCAAGGGTCTTGCGTCGTGCTCAAGAGTCGTATGTCGTGTTCAAAGGTTCGCACAGTCGTGCTCAAGGGTCGTACTGTCGTGCTGATGGGGTCAAAGTGGGATCAATCTCCCAACCGTAATGTGCTCAAACTGGGATCAATCTCACGGGCACAAAAATTCCCATTTGGTTTGCCTCGTTAATCCAAACCATGATTACAACCGATTACCCTCATGATAAGGCAATTATCCATAGATGTGCTCATTCAAGAGGACTATGTTGGTGAGAATCATTCATGTTGGGGTGCCCAACATGATTGCTGAACAATGATGGCTTGCCACAGCCGCTCTACATGGAAGGCACAACATAGCTGCCAGCTACATGAAGGATCAACATAGCTACAACCAACATGCAGACCCAACATAACTAGCCCACATGAGGAGCCCACATAACCCTCATAACATCATTACTTCCCCTCTACCTCATGACCCAATTTAACGTTCTAAAAGGCCACATCACCAATTCATTAACTTGTTTGATAAATATATTCACCTGTCAATTAAAAGGCCACAGTAGCAATATTCCCGCCTGAAAAGTTCCCCTTACATCAACGTGATTAATGTTGCATATGCAAATTACGATGGGATGAATGATGAGGGGGCAGTGGCCTCTTTATCTTGCTCCAATGAATAGAAAAATATCCATACTGGTTAGTCCTGCTGGCTTTCTATCGTATCCTACAAAGATAGAATCAAAAACTGATTTTCTTTTTTGAGGGGAGGGTTAAGACTTGTGTACTTTCTTTGCTCGAAATTCATTGATGGGAATATCATTTTGGGGGTTAACCTGGGTTCCCACCCACCCCTCTAGGGCTTTTGTAGGTGGATCTAAGGCTACATGGGGATTTTTGTAGGTGGATCTGAGGCTACGTGGGGATTTTTGTAGGTGGATCTAAGGCTACATGGGGATTTTTGTAGGTGGATCTAAGGCTACGTGGGGATTTTTGTAGGTGGATCTAAGGCTACATGGGGATTTTTGTTGGTGGATCTAAGGCTACGTGGGGATTTTTGTAGGTGGATCTAAGGCTACATGGGGATTTTTGTTGGTGGATCTAAGGCTACGTGGGGATTTTTGTAGGTGGATCTAAGGCTACGTGGGGATTTTTGTAGGTGGATCTAAGGCTACGTGGGGATTTTTGTAGGTGGATCTAAGGCTACGTGGGGATTTTTGTAGGTGGATATGAGGCTACGTGGGAATTTTTGTAGGTGGATATGAGGCTACGTGGGGATTTTTGTAGGTGGATCTGAGGCTACGTGGGGATTTTTGTAGGTGGATATGAGGCTACGTGGGAATTTTTGTAGGTGGATATGAGGCTACGTGGGGATTTTTGTAGGTGGATATGAGGCTACGTGGGATTTTTTGTAGGTGGATCTAAGGCTACGTGGGGATTTTTGTAGGTGGATATGAGGCTACGTGGGGATTTTTGTAGGTGGATATGAGGCTACGTGGGGATTTTTGTAGGTAGATATGAGGTTACGTGGGGATTTTTGTAGGTACTTATGGGTCGTAACGTCATGCTCAGGATATCAAACGATTACACTGTTTCTAAAAGGTAACTAGATAGATACATAGATAGACAGATAGATACAATGATAGTCAGATAGATCATATGAACATTTTAAGATCATTCATATCTAAGACCACCTCTATACCTCGTGGGCGGGGAAAAAAGTGCCATACACCAAAAACAACAAAGGTCAATTCATCCGTTCATCTCTTTATAATTCAGTGATAATATTTACCTTACGGTTCTTCATGATGTGTACCTGTTTACATTAAAGGTCAAACGATATGGAAAGAGATTAAGGGATCGGGATAAAAATGTCAGCTTTCGTATTTTTCTCATCTTTTTTACATGTCTTTTTTTGACCCATTTGTTGGGTTTGTGAAAAGAGGGATCGTGTGGGTGTGCTAGCCTTCATGGGAGTGTCAGCATCATGCGTTCTGTCATGCGTGGTGTCATGGGGATGTCATGTTAGCATCATGCGCCCTGTCATGCGTGGTGTCGTGGGGATGTCATGTCAGCTTCATGCGTGCTCTCATGCGACTGTCATGTCAGCTTCATGCGTGCTCTCATGCGACTGTCATGTCAGCTTCATGCGTGCTCTCATGCGTGCTGTCATAGCCGCATTATTCGTGCTATGATAATGATAATAATTAAAACGTATACAAATTATACACATTTCGCCTCTTCATGGAAACCTTCAAACAGAAAATGAATCGTATTTTTCTTGCTTTTACACATTACATTTTGGAAACATCATGAAAACACACATAAAAAATTCTACAAACTTTTAAATATATACACCTAAGTGCAAAAAAAAGATGTATACAATTTCGTATGCTCGAATTTTGGAAATGTTATGTATGCTTCAATCTGTTCAGTGTTGTTCAATCTGTTCAGTTCGCTGCAAATGACATGATGCTAGGAATGTTCAATGAAGGGAAAAGGTGTACATGCCATTTCCAAGTGTGTGTGTGTGTGTGTGTGTGTGTGTGTGTGTGTATGCTACTGGGAGAGAGCGCTACCTGCGTATTGACCTCGTCTCTGACCCTGAAGCATATCTGTACAATATCGTTCTTCGTATGTATGGATGTCTGTCATTATACCATTGACTATTCGTAACTATATTTTTGTCCTAAGTAAAGATGGAGTCGTGCACTCGTGTGACCCCTAACTCGTGGGTGTGTGTTTTATCTAAAGTAAATTTCCTTATATCCTATAAAGTAATGATGGTATCCTACACTCGTATCCTACACTCGTTACTATAGAGCGCTCTATCATAAATCCTTATCATAATCCATTTAACAAGAAATAACTGGGAATATGTAATTACATTTTTTTTTCGAATGGCATGTTCATGGAAACTGGATTATTCATATTAATTCATAATGTTTTAATCTGTTTTTTTCCTTTTATTTTTCCCATGATGGATAAAAGTATGCCACTTCCCTAATGAAGTTTTGAATCTTTCATATATATATATATATATATATATATATATATATATATATATATATATATATAACTTGTTTGTGAAGCTACGTTATCTAAATCATTATATATCTAATGTCATTGAATTAGATCTCGCTTCAATTTCCCTTATCACTTTATCTTCATCAAACCTGGTAAGATATCATTATGTTCCTAATCGATATTCGTGTATCTAATTGTCACAAACTTAATTAGCATCTTGGGTTATGTTAACTCTCATTTGATGGTTCCGAGCGTAAATAGGTAGCTTGGAGGTTGACCTCTGACCCCCTTTTGAGGGAGACTTCTTGAAGGAACGCCTTCAAGAGGGCATAGTCCAGGTCGAGGCGTGAATGACCCCCAGTATCAATGCATGATGACCCAGGGGTCAGTATGACTGGGGTGTGGGAACCGTGGTGGCACTGGACGCATGTGGGGGTTGGCAGTGACGCGTACATAAGCCAGTGAGAACCACTCACAGCTCAGTCCTGCCGGAGCATCCACGGACGGAGGCGCCGCCACTGGCTCTCGCTCGCTCACTCCCTCACTCCAGCAGTAGGCGCTGCCGGAGTACACTAAAGATGGCTAATGATTTTCAAGCTAATTCAATCACACTCTTACATGATCACACACACACACACACACACACACACACACACACACACGGTTCCCTAACCAGAGGAGTGGCGTCGGGTTTCGACCATGGGAACGAAGGTGAACTCATTCGTTGACGAGTTCCTTACGACCAGCAGCAGGAGGAGGAGGAGGAGAGTTGTCGTCTCGCATAATCGCTCAAAAATAAAGGGGGACAAAACTATTCGTTCAGATGTCACGAAATGGCGGAAAATTACTGGAAAGATACGTTCCAATTCAGTTACTCTAATTCATTTCAGAACTGCTTGTAACATTTTGCAATACATTTCGATGATTTTGAGGCAAGTTACAATAAAGTATTTAGCAGGAAAGTCGCAGAAATATTAAACTTCAGCTGGACAGAAAAAGAAATGATAGAAATTCTATCAATGCGCATTTAAAATTTCCCCGGTAATGTTTTAGCGAATATTGAGAACCAGATGTGGTCATCTGACTTGGGAACATTATCTTCGTTCTTCGCATTTAAAGAATGCCAGGCGATATTATAACAAATACCAGGCGATATCATGTTAATACCAGGCGATATTATAACAAATACCAGACGAAATCATAACAAATACCAAACGATATTATACAAAGGTAGTTTACCGTCTATCTCCATTTAATGTATTTCAATCTCAATCTCCTTTATATTCATACGGTTTGAGAGACACAGAAGATTAATTTCCGAAGCGTCGTGTAAGGAGAATATGCTGTGAAGGAGTATCAATTATCATCTTGTAATTAAACACTGCTGGGCGTTTAAAGAGCTTTTCGAACTTCTCGTAATTATCAGAGAATATTTTGAGAAGTTATCCTCAGAATATTTGGAATATTACTCTGAGGTTTCTCATAAATACCTTCATGTACCACATTCCTCTTGGTAGTCAAAAGAGCAATATATATATATATATATATATATATATATATATATATATATACACTAGCCTGAGCCAGGTACTCATTCAATCGACCAAACCCTTAAGTGTGGATGAACATCTGGTTGTACTGTGGACCGACTACCGTAACCACGATGCGAACCTGTGTGTGTGTGTGTGTGTGTGTCTTTATCGGTGTATGAATATGTGAAAACGAGAGTTATGATAATGACCCACCTCTCGTAACCAAACCTAAGCAGATGCTTTGAACATAATACACCAGACACTTCACCACAGCCCCCGGGGGATCCATCTCCCTGTGGCTAATTACATCCAGAAATTATTATCCCACTGTCTTGTCCTCTCAAACTGTAATACATTTCCATCATAAATTCCTCATAAAGGAATCGCGTTTAGTCTTCTTGATTGAATCATCTTGTTCTACTGTATACAAATACATCACATGAGTGTATTTTCTTTAAGGGGTAAGCCTTACTGAATATCATACAACGTAACTAAAGATTTTTTATTTTGTATATGCAGAGAGCTCATTCTCTTTTAAAACAGCAGCAAAATGAGTAAAGAATGAAAGGAACTTAACAAAATAATTCAAAACTCGTTTGATTTTTACGACTAAACGCAAACTCTCATCTGTAATTAGCAGTACACGTTTTCCTTATGATGCAAATCAAATGCAGTTTTCAATACGTCACAATTGGGAACATCTACTTGGCAATAGTTATCTTAGTGATAGATTAATGTAATTTATTATACTCTGCGATGCTAAATTTCCCTAGATATATTTTAAGACAATTTCTCATCGATAATTTCTTAGCTGGAGAATAGATTGAGTAGACACGACCTTCGTTTGTTTCTGGCGCTCCCTTGATAACGCTGGAAACGGCGATCAAGTATAAAAAAGGATATATATATATATATATATATATATATATATATATATATATATATATATATACACCAGAACTATATGATTTCGGATATCTATATAATTCCAAGCAAAAAAATAAGGTTGAATTATTGCCGTCACATTAGCTGTATAATGTCTGATACAATCGCTGTATATCCACAAGTACAACAGCTGTATTATCCCAGCATTCCAAGTTGTGATGGGAGAAATACGGTCATATCCCCAGCGTATCACGAGCTGCGAAGGTCGTAAATCTTAATGAATGGTCAGTGAAAGCGCTCTTATCTGCAGAGGGGTCCCCAAGTGACCTTTTATTTCGGAACCAGAACCAAGTTCAAGTCTGAGACGAGTTTATATATATATATATATATATATATATATATATATATATATATATATATATATATATATATATATATATATATATATATATATACATATATATATATATATATATATATATATATATATATATATATATATATATATATATATATATATATATATATATATATATACACACCATTTCCCGCGTTTGCGAGGTAGCGTCAAGAACAGATGACTGGCCCTTTCGAAGGAAAAATCCCCAATTGGTCCCCCTCATCTCTGTTCCCTCTTTTGGAACAGTACAACAGAAAGGGAGGGTTTCCAGCAGCCCCATCCCCAGCTCCTTCCCCAGCCCCATCCCCAGCTCCTTCCCCATCCCCAGCCCCACCCCCAGCTCCCTCCCCAGCCCCATCCCCAGCTCCCTCCCCTTTTGGTGACCTTGTACGCCACGCGGGGAATGCGTACGTGAGCAGCAGGGAAATAAATATATTGACCTTGTTTGCACTAGGAAAATGAAAAAAAAAATAACATTGCTAGACTGCTATCAAGTGACCTCGGTATTTTTTCAACTTCTTTTTAACATTATCATCATCAATTCATGATGTGTGTGTGTGTGTGTTGTGTGTGTGTGTGTGTGTGTGTTGTGTGTGTGTGTGTTGTGTGTGTGTGTGTGTGTGATTGATACGAACCGAAGCCTTGGTGAGGGAGTTTTTATTTTGGAGTTGATGACCTTTGAAAGGATTTTGGGATATTTCTATTTTCCTTTTTATTTTTTTTTTGAGGGAATGTGAACTGGAAGGGATGGGTTTTAGGAGTGTGAGAGTTTAGAGAAGTTAAGTGGAGGGTGTAACGACTACAGAGACGGACACAAGTTCCAGGAATTGGAGAATCTTTTTTTGGGAAATGTGTTTGTTGGATGGTAACCGCATGCAGGCAGAGTCTGGTAACACCCATACATCTCGACGTGTACATACATGCATACATTTCCACAGATGTAGGGATAAAAGCATCCGGAGGACATGATGTAAAATTAAGCAAAAAAAAAAAAAAAAAAATGCTTAAAATAGGATGTAAAGAAATGTTTTTATTGTATGAGGTTTGTAGTTGTATGGACTAGAATGGCTGAGGACATGTTGATTCAGGCAGCATATATATATATATATATATATATATATATATATATATATGTAGGAAGGTGATAGCATGCACCACACGAGTGTATAGCTCCCTCCCCTTACAGGGCAAATTGGTAACTACATTACGACAGACAGACAAATAATAAGCGACGTACATACAAACTAACTGACATAGGCAGAGACACATGACTAAACAGCAAAACAAAATGTTGACAAAAGTATATAAAAACCTACTTCTTTTTTCAGTATTTACATTTGTGACGAACTATCCTTAAAGTGAAACTACGTTATATATATATATATATATATATATATATATATATATATATATATATATATATATATATATATATACAAAGTTAGGACTTGAGCCTAAATACAGATGACAAAAAGTTATAACTAAAAGATTGGCAGCAAAGGTCAGGTAACACATCGGAATGTTTTCCATATCCAACAACTCATGTACTTGTGGGTGTGTTTGATATTTGTTTACATTAGCTGAGAAATGGCCGATTTTGCTATTAGAATTTACCTGTTTTAATTTGGGCTGAATTTGTTGTTCAAGCTATTAATATTGAACAGATTTCTATGTAGAGTGTAAATCATTTTTATAAATAGAATAATGAATAAAAAGTGTGGTTGAGAGAGCAGAAAGAGGTGTTGCTGAAATGGTTTGGACGTATGGAGAGAATGAGTGATAAGAGGTTGACAAAGAGGATGTATGTGGAGGGAACAAAGAGAACATGGAGACCAAATTGGAGATGTCAGGATGGAGTGAAAAAGACTCTGAGCGACCGGGGCCTGAGCATGCAGGAGGGTGGAAAGTGTGCACGAGATAAAGTGAATGGGAAGGATCTGGTATACTGGGGTCGACGTGCTATTAATGGACTGAACTTGGGCATGTGAAGCGTCCGGGGTAAACCATGGAAAGGTCTGTTGGGCCTGGATGTGGATAGGGTGATCTTTTCCACATTACACTGATAATGGAAGGGAAAGTTGGGGGTTTTATGATACCACTGAAGGTGAGGGAGGGAGGGAGTGGGTGAGGGAGGGATTGTGGCAGAGAGAGGGGTGGGAGTGAGGATACCCTCCCAGCTCACCAGAGGAGGAAAGGGAGAGCGGTGCTCGTGAAGGTGAGAGAAAGGGAGAGTTATAAGAGTGAGAGTACGTAACCCTAACTCTCACTAGCTAACGGGGTGGAGAGGAGGGAGAGGAGGGAGAGCGGCGTAACAGTAAATGCACCACTAGGGAGAAGGGAAGGGAGCAGACGACCAGTGGGGACCTGCACTTCTTGCCGACCTACGAGCCAAGAACACCAAAGTTGGCCGACTCTGTGGATGACCTCTGGATGACCTCCTATGACCCAATGGATGACCTCCTATGACCCCATGGATGACCTCTGGATGGCCCCTGTGGATAACTTCTTGGTGACACCTTGGATGACCTCATGGATGGCCTCTTATGGCCCCAATGGATGACCTCTTATGACCCCATGGATGACAAGGTTTGTATGGGTCTATTAAGGCTACGTGAAGCGCCAAACAGACCCTGAAAAAGGGCTGTCTCATGAAAGGGCTGTTCCCTGGAAAGGGGCTGGCTGCTCCCTGAGGGAGTTCGCTCTGTCCCCCTTTGCGAAGGCTGCTCCCTAAGTGGGCTGTTCCTCCCTGGGTGTTGATGATGAGGACCGTTTGATGGAGCCATAAGGGACGAGGGAGTGGGGTCAGAGAGGAACGTATTCTCCCTCGAAAGGGGCCCGAGAGAGAGAGAGAGAGAGAGAGAGAGAGAGAGAGAGAGAGAGAGAGAGAGAGAGAGAGACTTATCAATCTGGGATGGAAGTAAATAGACTTGAAAGGGCCAACTTTCTCTGGAAGTTCTGGGGGTCGCCCTGATGGACAAGAATTTAACACAGGGACCAGTTTGACCAGGGTTTATTGGCAAATTAAACCCGCTCCCTTCACGCTGGGCGAGTTCTCCTCAACCACCGACCTTCAGGAACAACAGCTTTGTCGTCAGTCGGTCATGTTTTGTCGTCTTGAAATCATAAAAAAAAAATATGATAAAAGACAGAATTTGCTCCAGTTTTTTTTTTTTTTTTTTATTTATCTTTTTGGACAAATTTGTGTACTTTCTTGCCATAGCATAGTAGCGTGAGGGACAGACGAACGACTCTCCCAGGTCATAAATTCCTGGCTGTGCTATTTCGTCTGTTTCTTCTTTTAGAAAATAATAATACAAGAAGGGAGGATTTCCAAACTCCCACCCTCCTCTCCACTCCTCCCTTTCTGTCACCCCTTGCTTCTGCACTACTCAGTCGCCCTCTACGACACGCACAAGACACGTAGACAGTATCTTATCCTCCCTGACCCCACGGATACATCTGTCTATCTTAGATAGATATCTAAAAAGTAAAATAATGAAACTGACGGCGTTTGACAGGCAGCGAGAGTTTGCTGGAGGGTTATTTTCGCGAATGGCGTTCTTGAAGTCCTTCGGAGCAAATTTTACCTCCCAGTCTAAACCCGCCTTTGCCACGGACCAGTGTGGTCTCTACTGAGGCGTCTGGGGGCGTTCCAGCGGCTCCCAACGTCTCCCTAATCCAGAGATTGTTTCGAGTGTGGGTCACAGTCAACTTTTCATTTGGTTTCATCGGTTCGAAGCTTCTTTTTTTTTTAAGGGTTCGAAGCGTGTGAATTACGGCACTCAGTAGCCCCAGCCCCCAACCCAAGTGTTTCGTTCCATGGAGAGGACGAAGCTTCGTAACAGGTCGGTATGGAACAGTTGAGATGTTTATTGTTTCATTGTGGATTAAAAGCTTTCGGGGTTGTGTGTTGATGTGTTTATACAGTGTATTGTGAGGCTAGCACCCGAAGTACGACAATACGACCCTTGGGTACGAATGTACGACAATTGCGTACGACAATACGACCCTCGTGTACGACGGTACGACCCTTGAGCACGATGGTACGACCCCCTGAGTACGACAAAATCACATCTACCCGCGTCGTCAAGAAAGACGAGGAATTTTTAGCACAGGAAGGACGTAAAAAAGAAAAAAAAGAGGGTAGTCTTTCCGCGACAGTAAAGGACGATTTAATTCCATTCAGGTTTTTATGAATCTTAAACTCCCACGATACTGGCAGCTAGACGAGAGAGAGAGAGAGAGAGAGAGAGAGAGAGAGAGAGAGAGACAGAGAATTAGATCGCAAATCTTGACATTTTACTCTACAGGATTGAATCTTGTTTACCAACACACGTAGTTTTGAACTGACTCATGAACTATACGTCTCTTTGCCGTGTCCCAACACACACACACACACACACACACACCCGACACACACACATACACACACACAGCACACACTCACTCTCACACTTTCTGGAACTTGTGGTTCAGTGTTGAGTCAAGTGTGAGGCACTGACCAGATCACACTTCTCGCCTCGGTGATGCCATCCAGACCGACCAGATCCCGTAGAAATGAAAAAAGACTTTTTATAAGATTTATAGAAAAGGATTTCACTCCGGTCGTTAGCTCTGGCAGCGTATTGGCCATTAGCGATGAACGTGGGAGGATCAGAGCGACTCTCGGGGAACTCTTTAGGAGAGAGAGTCATTTATTTTTTTTTTCTTTTCGCTGTGGCACCTCCCCTCCTCACCCCCCTCCCCTCCCGCCCTCCCTCGATGCATTATGCATGAGAGAGAGAGAGAGAGAGAGAGAGAGAGAGAGAGAGAGAGAGAGAGAGAGAGAGAGAGAGAGAGAGAGGAAGGTGCTCTACCATCTGGGGACGAGGTCTGAATGCCCCATCCTGGCGAATGCCCCATCCTTGACAGTGACTTGAACGCAGATCCTTTGAGGGTGGGATGGGTTTTTGAGGTTACAACCTCCTCTCCTCCTCCTCCTCCTCATCCTCCAGGAAGGGAAGATCACTGACGAGGATTTGTTCTGATGACCGGAGAGACACCGAGGCAGACAGACGGACAGCCAGACAGACAGAGAGACAGTTCAGGTCAGCGGCAGAGGGCTAACTAGACGGCCAAACGAACCCAAAAATCGACCTAGACAGAAGTAAAACCTTTGAGGATCACCACCTCTCTCTCTCTCTCTCTCTCTCTCTCTCTCTCTCTCTCACACACACACACACATCCATCCCTTCCATCACAAAGACAGAAACCCGGACAGACGTAGATAGACAGACAGACATACAGAGACCCAGACAGAAGGACAGACAGTCCCACCTCCCCTCCCGTACGAAGGGAAGGGTCGGTGCCTCTCCCCTGCGTCACATTATCGTGGGAACTGTTGAATTAAGACTTGAGGGAGGTGAGGTGAGGGAGTTGTGGTGAGGTGAGGGAGGGAGGTGAGGTGAGGGAGGGAGGTGAGGTGAGGTGAGGGAGGGACCACTGCTAATGTGGATCAAACACTGCTAATGTGGATCAAACACGGTTCGGGTCCGTGCGCTTGACGACTCTATTTTGGGTTTATGAAAAGCAGTGTCTCACGTCCCCTCCCATGCCCCGAGAACGTTACCGTGGTCGAGATGACGTACGTTAAAGATGTAGCCAGTGAGGTCATCATAAGCCAAATCTATGAACACGGACGGTGCGGACCATGAAACACGGACGGTACGGACCATGAAAGACGGACGGTACGGACCATGAAACACGGACGGTACGGACCATGAAACACGGACGGTACGGACCATTAAGCTTGGTACCTACAGACCTTGAGCAAAATGATCCAACTTTTGCGTATGATAGCTTGTCTTTTGACCTGACCATTTATATATATATATATATATATATATATATATATATATATATATATATATATATATATATATATATATATATATATATATATATAAATCTGACCCAAAGAGACAGACACAACGACGTGTGGACATGACCTACAAAAGAGCAAAACCTGACTTCGTCTCGCATCAGGCCAACAGTTCGTCAATCTCCCGACCTTGTCAAGGGTCATAAAGGGTCAAGGGTCATAAAGCGGCGAGGAAACACCCCTTCCCTCTCCCCTCTGGGATCCAGTCCCCCACAATCCCCTCTCCCTCCCCTCCGGGATCCCACAATCCCCTTCCCCTCCAACGTCCCCTGCTCTGTGTGTGTGTGTGGGTGTGTGTGTGTGTGTGGGTGGGTGGGTTGGTGGGGGGGTGGTAGTGTAGAGGGGCGTGGCCGAGCGCCCCATAATGGGCGTGTTGGCAACACAGATGCGCCATTAGTCTGAGCTAATGCATGACGTCATAGCTGCTGGCTAGCTGCCTTCTCATCCTTCGAGGTCAAACTCGGAAACCCTCGCTCAAAGTCCTCTTTCTCTTTCTTTTTCTTTTACGTGTCTGGGCGGCTTGCCTACGCCCGACACACCCACACACCACACTCTGAAGGGGGCTTACCTACGCCCACAGACAACACCTTGTGAGACACACACACACACACACACACACACACATATGCATATTTTTACCCAAAGACCATACCTTGCTGCCTTACTTATACCCAAAGACCATACCTTGCTGCCTTACTTATACCCAAAGACCATACCTTGCTGCCTTACTTATACCCAAAGACCATACCTTGCCGACGCGCGATAACCCATATCTCGTATCTAAAACCCTATACAGTAGTTTTAGACGTGATTATCCATAAGTATGGTAACATAGAAGTTTTATTCCTAAAATACGTTTCATCCATTCCTCTTCTTCATGCTCGGCAAGCTTGATTTATAACACGGTCGATGAATAGATGCATATATGAAAATAGAAAACGGGGGTTTCCTCCAACGCCCTGAGTTAGTTCCTAGCGAGAATATATTGCCGTAAGAACTCGTAAACACGCCAGCTCTTATGCAGTTCCCGATGATCCGATGGCATGCAAGGAGCAGCTAGCAGTGGCGATCAACCATCCATCACCGCAAGGAAGAGGGCTATCCCGAAAGAACGTAGGACGGAGGAGCGAGCGGGAAGAAATATCATTCGCGCCGTGTATGGCGCAAGTTCTGGCGGGGAAAAATCGCCCGGCGGTCATAAACGCGCCAAGACTCTGGCGCATTTCCTCTCTCTCTCTCTCTCTCTCTCTCTCTCTCTCTCTCTCTCTCTCTCTCGTACGCCTGAGATGGGTAGGCCTCGATAGATCATCAAAGCGTAAATGATGGCCGGTGTTTATGGTGACAAAATGGGGATTTCACAAGGCTACGCGGCTTCGATGTGTACTATATATATTCATAATGCGATGAGGCGTGTGTGTGTGTGTGTGTGTGTGTGTGTGTGTGTGAGAGAGAGAGAGAGAGAGAGAGAGAGAGAGAGAGAGAGAGAGAGAGAGAGAGAGAGAGAGAGAGAGAGAGAGAGAGAAACCGGTTGTGTCGGTGCTAGAAACACTGATGACCTGTGGGCGGGGCGGGCTTGACCTGACCTGACCCGAGTCTTGCTGCATCTTGGCGAGGCAACAAAACACACCCAGGATGTATGCGATCTGGAAATATCTCCTCAGCTTCCTATCGACTGAAGCTGCTGATGAATGATATATGCAAACCACTGCTGTGTCATCTGCATTGCCCCCGTGTGTGTGTGTGTGTGTGTGTGTGTGTGTGTGTATGTGTGTGTGTGCGCACATGAATTTGCTTCTATAATGTGTCTAATGAGTGATTTGATATATGACGAAAGCCTCACCATTGTCACAAACGCTAGTAACTGTCTTATAAAAGAGACGACGTATTTAAGGTTAAACAAGGACATCAACACAGGAGCCTTGACCCCTGTGTTGATGGGTCGGTGGGCCTCACTCACGATCGTCAATGACCAGCATCAATCATGGACCAAGGAGGTGATTTTGCACCACTGTGGCACCGGAAACCAATACTTTCTCTCTCTCTCTCTCTCTCTCTCTCTCTCTCTCTCTCTCTCTCTCTCACATACACACACACTTTCTCACATACACACTTACTATTTCTCTGTCTCTATCTGTCTGTCTCTGTCTCTGTCTCTCTCTTTCTCTCTCTCTCTCTCTCTCTCTCTCTCTCTCTCTCTCTCTCTCTCTCTCTCCCTGACACCAATAAATCAGCTACCCAGGTTGTGTTTTACCAGCCCCACTCCACCCCACTCCACCCCAGTTTTTTAATATCCATAAATCAGTGGATTTATATCCCCGTATGTAGAGATAGGACAGAAAATACTGCCCCCCATGCTTGCTGAAGAATATAGTGTGTGCCATCAATTGGCTCCAGGTGCGGGAAATTGTCATTTTAATCGCTAACAATGAATAACGCACCCATAATACTGGTGGCAAGGCACTCTATACACACACACACACACACACATCCTTTTTCGCACTCATTCTCTTGCTTTGTGAAACAACCCATTATTAGGATGCCTGATGGCCTCCCATCTGCTAGCTGGCTCATTTTGCGACAACACCCATGATTGAAGTTCCCCCATGACCCTTAGATCGGTCCACCTACCCCATACTCAAAGTCCCCATGATGACTTCTCCCCCTCTATTAGCTCCCCACTTTTTTTTGGACAAGACCCATGATCTCTGCGGGAACAGGTCTTCGATCAAGACTCTCTCTCTCTCTCTCTCTCTCTCTCTCTCTCTCTCTCTCTCTCTCTCTCTCTCTCTCTCGATCCATGCCAACCCATATGTAATGGCCATGCACATTGCTAGAGTGCATTTGGGCTTTTGAATTATCCTCGACACCCGAAGGAGATGTTCAAGATCAACATGTTTCTTCAACTGGTGTTTATCACTTGATGATGACGGATTTTTTTACTACCCTGGCAGGCGCCGTTAACAACCCAACAACCATGACCCCATATGCAGATGACCCCTCTGTCTTCAGGGGGGGACACCAGACGTGTCTACTGTCACGTTAATCGTCTGCCATGCTGATATGACTTTCGTGTACTATCATAGGAGGGAGGAAGGAGGAGGACACTGACTGACTTTCAGAAGGAGGAGGACACTGACCGACTTTCAGGAGGGGAAGGAGGGAGTGTGGGATACTGACTTTAGGAAGGGGGTTCATTGATTTTAGGGAGGGGGGGAAACGCTGACTTTGGAGAAAGGGAGGAACACTATCTATGGGAGCTCATGCGTGGTACGGTTGTGCTCAAGGATCGTACCATCGTGCCCAAGGGTCGTACCGTCGTGCTCAAGGGTCGTACCGTCGTGCTCAAGTGTCGTACCGTCGTGCTCAAGGATCGCACCGTCTTATCAAAGGACTTGCATCATTGTTAAAAACCCCACAAAAATACCTGACGACCTCATACAGAGAGACACAGCCTCTCTGGATTCTGCTGGAGCGAGACGCCCCAAAAATGTCTGGCCAAATACTCATAGATTGTGATCATTAAAGTGATATGCAACACAGACAGGAACCAGTGCTGATCCGGGAGGGCAATAAGGTTCAACGAGCATGTTGGTGCAAGCATGAGAATCATCTCTACACAATGAAAAGAAAACAGGTATTTCATACCCCTTGTCTTTCCACCCCTCTAGTTTGACGTATTTATTTTCCTCTGTCAAAACGAGGTCGTCTGAGTTTGGCTTCCTTGCCGTAAAACTGATCATTATTGTCTTCAAAATTCTTCGTATATCCTTGACGTTATATTCCTCTCGATCACTACAGTTTAGATATTGTATCTAGAAAGAGGAACGAAGAAGAATGCCATTAAAAAAAGAAAGTGGGTAGTGGGCTGTTTTGAAATGCCACTGCACTGAATACATGCCATTATGATGGTACAAGTTATCGACCTAATAGGCTATTGACCCCTCAGGGGACTGGCCTTATAGCCTATTGATTAGTTATTGATTTCGTACGTTATTGTCCCCGTAAATTTATGATCTTGCAGTTTAATGACCACAGGTTATTGACCCGACATTATCGACCCCACATGATATTGACCTTAAAATGTTATGACCTCAGGTATCACGTCTTAATGGTGACCAATTTTGCCCGCCCTCGTCGTGCCCAAGGCAAGTGTGGATTTCTAAAACGATGATACAAGTCTTTAGAATTGACCCTAAAACTCTGACAAACCAGAGTGCCTTTGATTTTTTTTTTATTTAGAGCTTGGATGTCTAATTTCTTAACGTTTGTCGTATAATGCCTTGGTTACGTGGCCTTCTACGAGTTTCGTGAGCCAGGGGATGTTGGACCTCGGAAATGAAATCTTGTGAGGTAAATTATTCGCCTAACACGATTGGTTACCTTCGGAATTGGCTTGATTGTTTACCTTTTAGTCTGTCATCACAGAACGTCTAAATGTTTAGATTACACCAGCGACGAGAGACGGGGGGTCACCCAGTACCCCTTGACCAAGAAGTCATTGGAAAAAGAATGCAAGGTTGGGTTGGTTACCCCCCCCCCCTCGTCAGAAAAGACGGGGGCCGAGTTCCTTCTCCGTCAGAAGAGACGGTGTTGGGCTCCTCTCCCTGTCTAAAAGGACGGGGTTTGAGCTCCTCCACCGTCAAAAGAGACGGGGTCAGGTTAATCTCCCTGTCGAAAGGGACTTGGTTTGGGCTCCTCCATCGTCAGAAGGGACGGGGTTAGACTCCTCCCTCTGTCGAAAGGGACGGGGTTTGGGCTCCTCCACCGTCAGAAGGGACGGGACTGAGTTCCTACCGCGTCAGAGGGGACGGGCGAACAATCCGTCACTGATAACCTGGAAACAACTGAATTGTGAGATGGGAGAAAAAACAAGATCTGGCGCGCCGGAGACAAATGAGAGGGAGAGGCGGTGGGTGATGGATAATGTTTGTGGAAGGAGGGAGGGAGGCAACACAGGGGCGCTGTGTCGTGGAAATTGTACATAAGGGAGTGAGGAAGGGAGGAAAGAGCGTTTGGAAATGGATGGTTTGTGACGAAGAAGGAAAGTTAGGAGGGAGAGAGAGAGAAAGAGTGAGTGTGTAGTGCATAAAGAATGTAGATGTGACAACTTGTTTGAGGAAGGGACATCGAGTGTTGACGTGGTCCTCTGGCTTCCGGAGTTGGTATGGGCCTTGCTTTAGTGGGGTCCTGGTGTGGGAACAGCGAGGGAGTCTACATTGGCGTGGGTAAAGGAACTTGCTCTAGGGGATCTTCCTATGTATTTGAGATAAGGCTGATGACATTACCTCGTAATAGAGATGGAGACTCGTCCTCTTCCATACTGCTGATCCTCTCAAACACCTGCGTCAGGAGTGAGGACCGCGGGTGTGGGTTTTTGAGATGAACACACACACACGTCTGTTGCTATGACAGAGGACGAATACAACAGATGGCCCCCCCCAGGCCCCTCTAACGCAAATAGGAGGTCTGATCTCACAGGGGGCCCTGGGTCTTTGTAGAGTAAACAGTGGCCTAATTTCCCACGTGACTTGAGAGTTTTCGAAGGTAAACGTAGTTCGAGTTCATCAGGTAAGGATGGACGTGCATCCTCAGGGTAAGAGAGATTCGCTTTTGGACATAGACGGAAGAAATTCTCAACAGTCAATCCCACATAATCTAAAGATAAAGTTTGAAAGACAAATCCAACTCTTTTCTCTTCTAAATGAGCATCCCTCGATACATAAACCACCCGCTCCCGTATGTACACTTCGACTACACGCAATACATTATTCATTTGTTCCTCGAGCGTCTGAGGTACTTTGAATACAGCTGGTTTGAAAAAGGGGTGAACGAACTTTCGGGGGCATTGTATATCTTACAGTCGTCTATCCCTTTGTGAACCTTACACTCTATAGATTTATCCATCACGTAGGAGAGAAGAGGGAGTAGTGACTTGATCACAACCTTCAAAGTTTCTAAACCAGTTTTTTTCTTGTCAACAGTGAGCAGTTATTTTTTTTTTTTTCGAGACAAGGCAATAATGAAAAAGTAGAAGCCACAACTAGAAACTAGCAAAGAGACATGTTAGAATTCACAGGGGTAAAAAAATAAAAGCACATTTACAACATAAAGAGCTGTGGACGAAGAGGATAACCTCAGTAATGAAATTGTAAATGCTGACAGCATGCGATAGTTTTTAGAAAGTTGTGTGATAATGGGGAAAGTTCAGGAGATGGGGCGCTCCCCACCAGTGTACAACTCGCTCTCCCCAGCCCACCCACCTTTAACTGTTTTGACTGTTCTGAAGAGGGAATTACAGAGACATGCGTGAGCGCGCGCGCGCGCGCGTGTGTGTGTGTGTGTGTGTGTGTGTGCGCATACATTGGAGTAAAGACATTATATATCTAATATATATTCCAATGAGTCCACGGGGAATATGAAACACGATAAGTTCCCAAGTGCACTTTCGTGTAATGATCACATCATCAGGGGAGACACAAGATGATGTGATTATTACGCGAAAGTGCACTTAGGAACTTATCGTGTTTCATTTTCCCCGTGGACTCGTCGAAATATCTTGATCATGCGCAAAATTGTGATCCTTTCCAATACACACACACACACACACACACACACACACACACATATATATATATATATATATATATATATATATATATATATATATATATATATATATATATATATATATATATATGGGTTAGGAGACGGGCAACACGAGTGTAGAACTCTCTTTCCCCGTGACACACAAACACGCATCACACACCCAAATAACAGCAGGAAAATGCTGGGACCCAGCTGAAGCGTAGCTGGCAAGCCAATACCACTCTAAATACTGTACCTCAGGAAGCTAAGGATAATTAAAGCTAATCCAACTCTAACATTTCGCTCGGTAGTTAGTGGGAAAGAGAGAAGGTTTATGGGTAATTATGAAGAAACTTGCTGATTGCTCTGTGTGAGAAAGAGTATCTCTACCAACCTGAATTCAGGCCATCAGTGGTTTAGTATATATGTATATATATATATATATATATATATATATGAGATGGAGATGTGTAGCTAGTTACTACACTAACACTCCCTTCTTGATTCCTTTTAACGATGATCCCCAAAACGAGCCAATTTGCATATGAGTGTGACTGCCCATTAAGAAAACGAAGACAATAAATGAGGTCATATCATTAAGAAAAGAATATTACGTTATTGTGTTTACCTTATGACTCGTGCATAAAGAAGCTGAACTGGTTATTCTGAGCCGAGAATATAGCAGTGCATTCCAAATCTAACCCCCTTCAAGTTTTATCTCCTTAGAAACGATTTAGTGGTATTGATGCTCGTACCATTTATGGCGGAGCTCTGCGCTGCGCGATGATAACCACCGCCTTGCAGGGATGAGAGAGAGAGAGAGAGAGAGAGAGAGAGAGAGAGAGAGAGAGAGAGAGAGAGAGAGAGAGAGAGAGTATTAAGGGCTTACCTTTGACCTCTGTCCAGTGCAAACGACGGAATATTTTTCTGTCGTGTGGCCTGATTTTCCCTCCCTTCGTGTCTCTCGGGGTCCTTCAATAATGAGGCCGGGAGGATGTGGCAAGACAGGTCCTCAGTGAGGCGCACCTCCAACGCTGGTGCACTGGTGAAATGGTCAAACCACCACCTCCCAACCCCAGCGTGAAACCGCTCAGGAAAACGGAAAGTTTTGTATCTCTCTCGGATCGAAACCTGTGTTCAACGTATATATATATATATATATATATATATATATATATATATATATATATATATATATATATATATATATTTCAAGAAAGGTCCTTTGTATCAACATTAACAAATATAACCACCTATTTAACTCGAATGTAAACACACGGTAAATTTCAGTCTTGAAATTGGTCTTTGTTTCAGCCGAAATCACCAGATCAAATACACAAAAATATGCAGATGTCGCCAGAGATAATGTAACTGTGACCTTTTATCTAGCTTCTTTCTTATCTCATTAAGCTCATTAGATGCGGCATTTATCACCTGTATGTAGATAATTCATGGATGCAAGAGTTCGAATCCCAACCTGGCGAAAGACAATATTTCAATCCCACTCGCACCTTAGTACATTTCAATCCCACTTGTACCTTAGTACATTTCAATCCCACTTGCACCTTAGTGAATTTCTTTATATCACTGTTTCGTCGCATTTATCCTCATTACTATTATCTTCTGTCCGTCTTCCCTGCTCTATTCAACGCCCTTGGTACGTCCTTGTGTTGAAGTGACGCATGGGCGTCGGATTTTACGAGTGGAAATGCAATGAGAAGAGTAAGAAGCATGAGAAGTGCTCAGAATACGTATTAGGGTCAAGAGGGTTCCTAGCCTCATTCTATTTGTGTCTTGATAGACGACCTTCCTACAGTCCATGCCAAGGATATACGACCATCCCGCAGTCCGAGCCAAGGACATATTGTCATGTGCATGGGAATGATATAAAGTGAGTGAGGGTTCTAATTCCTCGTATTCCAGTTGCGTGTTTAACTGGCGTTTCAAATCGTTAAGTAACTAAGATATATATAAAGTGTATTCTATGATAATTCTCATGGCAACTGTATAAATGCAATGTATAAATTTCAAGATGTATAAGTAATTTCAACTTTACGTTCGTCCTGACACAGTTCATAATTCGAGGATAAGTTTGACGATGGAACGTTTCGAGTTATGGTGAATCGTATCCGGACACGATAGCTGCGAACTGTTCCGAGAATCGGCGATACTGAAGCTTGATACAGATGAACCAGGACGTAAGAATTCGTTATAACACATCCTACTATGGCAGCTTCGTTGACATGCTCATATTATGGGGAATCGTGTCTGGAAACAATTGCTTCGAAGTGTTTCGAACCATAACGACACTGAAGCTTGATACTGACGAAGCAAATATCGGTTATAATACAACTTAAGATTGCAGCAACGTTGAAAAGTCTCGAGTTGCGGCGAATCGTATCATTTCTCGATAGTTTCGAATTATTTCGAGACCAGTTGAGAGAGAGAGAGAGAGAGAGAGAGAGAGAGAGAGAGAGAGAGAGAGAGAGAGAAGCGCCAGGTCCTAATTGGTTGGCTATTGTCCAAGTTCGAAGCATTTCGAGACAAGACGACACATGAACCAAACACAAACGAAGCGGTTTATTTCCAGTTAGTTGGATCCTTTCTGATCGACCTCGACAGTTCGACCTTCGAATTGTTAAGCATCTTTGACAAGCAATTATGATACTGAATCATGAATTGTATGCCAGATGATACTTGATCACATATGCTGTGTTATAATACGATTGTATCAAAGATTTCTATGCTTGGAATCTAGTGTATTTTACCGACCAAAACCTTGTACTGCATTCTGCTGTATAATACATCAGCTACACGTCTCTTACTGCCACGAAATATGGGCTTCTGCGCATGATCAACTTGGCATTTAAAATTAATCCTCTAATTAAAATGACTTAATGAAATGCCATTCTCAGATCTATACAGCTAAACTAGATTTCAAAAACAATTGTGTAAACATAATACCAAAGGATATTTAAAAATGGCTGCAGCGTTTGGTCCGGGGGGGGGGGGGGGGGTAGAGAGAGAGATGAGAGAGAGGCTTGTGGGGGAGCGGGCGAAAATCATATGGATAGACTGGTCATTTCCGTCCTTGTGGATCGTTTCATGGCCCGACTGTTCACAAAAATGTGGAGTCTGTTTGAAGAACAAGAATCCTGAATTAAAGGAGTGAATCCTTTTTCACTCTTATGAATTATGACATTAAGATTTGGCCAAGGCTGTTTCTCCATTGCAATGAATCATTTAAAAGTCGACTGAAGACCTTAGCAAATGGGACAAGAATTCCAGACTGTGTGAAGATTATTCTGTCTCAGTTTTGAGTAAATGTTTAATTACGACGACAAATTTCTTACACTTTACAGTTACTGGACAAACAACTCTCTTGTGCTGGATTACTTACGTCTTAACTCAAAATGGATATGCACATATATAGATATGTGCATATATATATATATATATATATATATATATATATATATATATATATATATATATATATATATATATACATTTTCTACCTTGACCTGGTTTCTGGTTCCAAAATAAAAGGTCACATGGCGTCCCCTGTAGATAAGGCTGCTTTCACAGACCATTAATTAAGATTTACGACCTATCGTCGCCACTGGCACACACGGGATATGACTGTATTTTCTCATCACCGGTGGAAGTGCAGGAATCATACATCTACTGTATCAGGATGTTACACAAAGACTGTAACTGTATTATACTCTGTAACGGAAAATCAAGCTTATCTATCGGAGATTATAAACAGTAGTATTAGGAACTATACAGCTACTGTATCGGGAATTATACAGCTGCTGTATCGGGAACTATACACTAGTATCATCAGGAATTATACAACTACTGTATTGCAAATTATACAAATCTTGTTCTTGAAATCATACGTTTTTCAATCTAAAATTATCTTATAATCATTTTTCGATTACATTAATTACCTTCATCTTCTAGTTTTTCGATTACATTAGTTCCCTTCCACTTAGACACACTTCCACGTCAGATTCTTCTTTCAAAGTCCAGAGACATCCTGCCTCCAAAACTGTCGTCAGGAAAATTACCATATAGACCAGGAGGAAATCTCCCTCCTGTCCCTCTCCTCGTTTTCATCCCCCGGAGACCACAATCTGTATCGGTGAGGGTTACGCTCCTTAGCCTGCCTCCCACCGGAGGGGAGGGGGGTCAGGAACAGCCCTCGGGGGACCTCGGAGGTCCACTATCCATTTATAATGACATGCGGGTTACGTCTTTCGTGTGTGTGTGTGTGTGTGTGTGTGTGTGTGTGAGAGACACTAATACACAATACCCATAGACTGGGCAACACGTCATACCCCTTACTAGCGTGACCCCCTCTCCACAGCTCTTAGGTCAGGTAAGGTCGTCTGGGATGCCTCAGATCATCACACCCACGTCTCTATATGTTCCCTGGACATATGAACACTGTCAAAACACATGTGAGTTCAACAGCTAATGAACCTTTCTTGATGTCAAAACGAAAGCCAGAGAAGTTGTTTTAATCCCATTGGAACTAAGACAAAACATGTGTTTTGACATCAATCAAACATCCAAGAAACATCTCCTCACTTCGTATTACTCCGGCAGGAAATGTAATATGAGCAAGACCTTGTAAACCTCATCTCTTGATTACTCTACTCTTCTGATTGCTTCCGTGATATACAGAACTGTGTTTACGTCATCATACGCATGTATACGCGTCTGAATATGTTAGCATATTCATGCTTCTCTATCGGTGAATGTATACACACACACACACACACACACACACACACACACAGGTTATGATAATGACCCACCTCTCATAACCAAACCTAAGCAGATGCTTTGAACATAATACACCAGACACTTCACCACAGCCCCCGGGGGATCCATCTCCCTGTGGCTAATTACGTCCAGAAATTATTATCCCACTGTCTTGTCCTCTCAAACTGTAATACATTTCCCCTCACAATATCATCCCATGCTCTTTTCCCTCTCAAAATTCTCCACATAAATGAATCTCATTCGTTTTCCTTATTGATATATACAGTTCAACAGTACACAAATCTGAGCTCTTTACTAATATAGCTAATTATCAATAAATGAGTTAATGATCTTTCATCTTAGTAAAGCAGAGAGCTCAGTTTTGTACATTATCTAGTACAGCACCAACAAAAATAATTAAAGAATTAGAAGCGGCCCCAATAATTAATTTAACTCATTTGATTTATCTTCCAACGCTAAAACTTGTCTTTTGTAATGCGCAATAAACATTGTCCTCAGGATAAAAATTAGATGCAGTTTTCCATATATCACAACCAGGAACATTTATCTAGGAAGGTAATTATTTCTCCTAGTTATAAATTAGTATAATTCATCACGCTCCCTGATGCTAGATATCCTAGATTTATTGTAAGATAATTTGTCAGTGAAATGAGATGGTAGAATATGGAGCTATCTTGGCTTAAAGCTTCATAAAAGAAGCTGGGACGAGTAAACAGCTAAAGCGTCAAACACAACTGGAACAGTGGGAGAGAAAAACCTTAAAAAAAAGCATGAGCTGCTGGGCAGCTTAATCTTCCGCAACCTAAGCTTTCACAAGAGCTCAGATGATTGGACTGTACGACTCAAGCACGACAGAACGACCCTTGAACAAGACGTTATGACCCTTGAAGACTACGGAACGACCCTTGGTTATGATGGGCTGACCTTTGACCTGGTCATTATCTGGATAATCTAATCTTAATCTTCTGAAGTTCGAGTATCTTTGTCCCTTAAAGTTGAGAGAGTTTCAGGATATTTTGGGGGGGAAATATTGAACAAGAAAATGCTCAAAAATATTCTCGATCTTCGAGAGGATTTTGGTTAATTTTCAGGGGTTGAAATACAGTAGGACTATCAATTTACCAAATCCTTTTCATATCTCTGTGTTGCGAGAGTTTAATGGGGGGGAGGTCAGTGAAAAAAGTGTGTATATTTATATGTATATACACATATATATATACGTAATGTATTACCCCCAATTCTTGAAGATTTACGAAGTATCTTTAGAGCCAAAGAGAAATGTTTTAAGTTTATGGACATTAAGAAAACAGAGTGGTTTCAAATGCACCAGTTCAGGTGTGGAGGCTCCCTGTGAAGCAGTAATTTATGGTCCATTTGGTTCAGTGAGGCTGCTCTGTTCTATCCAGGGATGAAGAACATAAATTTTTTTAAGATTTATGTGCGGACAAGGAACTGTGACCAGAATAACCCATATATATATATATATATATATATATATATATATATATATATATATATATATATATATATATATATATATCCAAGCCTGAGCCAGATACCCATTTTATCGACCAACCCCTAGGGCTGGATGAACAGCTGGGTTGACTGTGAACCGACTGCCGTAAGCAGGATTCGAATCTATGCGCTTGACCCGGGGCGGCTCCTTGTTATACGACACGGTTGAGAAATGATCTTGACACACGCCCAGCTTCGCCTGATATACGTATCTAAAACCCATGACTAATGTACCTACGTTAACACACAACAATAACAAGACGTAACGTAAAGGTGTTATCATTCTTACCTTGGAAATGGAGTGGGTGGTGGGCAGTGGTGTGGTGTACGCTCCGCTTGCATTATAATCTCGTCGGCTTTTCCCGATGAGGCGCACGTTGGCGCAGAATGCTGGCAGCTCGCTCCTCATTTCTTACGCTTGTATCACATCACCTCTAACGTCGAGAGTAACACTACCATGTTGCCTATTGCGACCACTAACACAACTTTCGAATGGTATTAGATTTCCCGCTCATGGTCGTAAGATTACGATGATATAGCGCGATACAGCACTTCGCTACGACGAACACTCGCGTCCACAGTCAAGCTCTAAGACACTGATCGTGGTTCCCTCTGTCGGTGAGGCGAGGAAGCAAATTGCATTTCTAAACAAAATGATTACCGACGTTAGTTTCACCAGCGACGTAGGTCATATGTTATTGTACGTTTAGAATAACTATCTTGTTGACAGGGTTTAGCCTTATTTGTTTTACGAAGTGTGAGGATAATCGAAAATGTTTTCCAAAGCTTAAAATATATGAAAACCTAAGGAGAAATCTGTAAGAATTATTATAGTCGTTCAACAAGCAACAGTATTTGGTAAACAAATATACCATAACATTTGTATTATAAGAAATGAGATTACTGATAACTCCTGTTAGTCTTTACGTTGCTTTTCATAAAATCAACTCCAACAATACGGTGATTACAGAGCGAAATAACGAAGCAATCCCTCGTGTAACGACCGTCTAACAGTCATTGCCTAGTTTGTCATCTTTTTTTCAAAATTCCGGGTCAGTCTTCTGGCCCATCGTCTTTAGCCTGGCTCCCATAACCTCAGGCCTCCAGGCGAATCCAAGCAGATTTCTCATTATGTATCAGGTGGTTGAGGGAAGGAGACTTCCCACTGCCGCTCCACCATTACCCCTGGGCGAGGGAAGTGGTGGTGCCTGCGACTGCCGCTCCACCATTACCCCTGGGCGAGGGAAGTGGTGGTGCCTGCGACTGCCGCTCCACCATTACCCCTGGGCGAGGGAAGTAGTGGTGTGTGTGTGTGTGTGTGTGTGGCAGCTCACAGTAAATAGCCTATAGCACTGAGACCCAATAGCTTCCACAGAAACACACCAGCTGCACAGGCCGGATATTTGTACCACGAACCCGTTATTTACAACCAACAATATTGCACTTCAAAGCAAAGGTAAAGAAAACAGAAGGGAAGTGAGGAAATCGAGATAATAAAAGAAGCCAAGCCACAGATATAGGAAGGTTATTATTTGTTATTTGTGACTGTGTGGACTGGATGAGTGGGAGGCGGACTTACCACCAGGGGCTGAGTGTGGACTGGATGAGTGGGAGGCGGACTTACCACCAGGGGCTGAGTGTGGACTGGATGAGTGGGAGGCGGACTTACCACCAGGGACTGTAGGCAAGCAGACTTGAATGCAGGAAGGCTGGTCTCCACTGGTATACTTGGGAGGAGGAGTTCACCTCCTCCCCCAACCCATCCACCCACCCTCTCTCCTCTTCATACATTCTTTATCATATGCTTTTACTATTATTACATCTCCCCCCCCCACTCCACCCCCCTCTTGCCTCGCTTAGGAGAAAAGGGAGGGACATATTGTATCTTACGGGCCATAGATCTTCCTCCCTCTTCTTACATTTCTCAAGAGGAGAGATATCTCTACTTGGATTATAAACTAAATCTCTTAAGTCTATGGAAACGCTCTGATCCACTGTGAAGAGACGGTTTATATATCTCTATCTCTCTGATTCACTGTGAAGAACACTTTATTTTGTCTCTATTCATCTCATCTACTGTGAAAAGACTTTATATATTGTTTTCCTCAGCCTCATCATCTGACACCAGACTTCTGATACCAGCTTTATGGCAGATACCATTTCCTTATCCAGTTCCTTCATTAATCTGATAATTCAAATTATAATTTACCGACTAAGGAAGGTCGTAATTCACACAGAGATAAACACATTCTCTACAGAACGGTACATAATTCATCCGCGATGGAAACGATGGAAACAAATTATCAATTGTCAATAATTTGATTAAAGACAGACACGTGATCACATCCTTGGGTATAATCCAACTGATCCTTTCTAATACCATCTTGAGACTGAGCTGTTGGAAAGTTTTCAATTCATGAGCTTTAAGAATGATCTCGTCTCCTTTTGAGATGAATAACCACGAAATCTGATGGTTTTCTTGGCCATGTTATCAACCGTATCGGGTTCCTGTAAGAAACAGGGAAGACCACACGACACATTTGTCTCTCTTACGTTGGTAACTTTTACGTTCCTGGCCAATTCAGGTCGACTCCATCACCTTCTCTCAGTTGGTCTCCCGCCCACTAGAGGCTCCGTGAAACTTGGTGGGCAAATCACCCTACTAACTTTCTTGTGCAGTGGATTTCTACTGGATTGCTCGCCCCCACGAAACAAATCCTGGGTTATTAGTGGGTTAGGTACATCTTCAGTGGTCCTTAGCAGATTAAATTGTTCAAATTAAGTAAGAAAGAGTTTATTACTCGACTCTTATGATTAAGACACTTATTTATCACCTCATCATCTTTGTCATAATGTGTTTAGAAAAACAGGTGAAACGAAGGGTAGGAATAACAGACTCACAGGATTGCAGAGCGAGGCAAATGGCGAGGAAATCTAATGCAAGAAGACAGTCAACTAAAATAACGAGAGGAGAATTAAATAACACATGTCATGAGCTTAGAGATCTTAGACTTTTTTAATGGTGTGGAATTCCTCACGGATCCTCTCTAATCTTGGTATTACATGCGGACAGGTAACAGATGAGCTGCGTATCTGATGATTGATGATGATGGTGTGGTGTTGATGATGTGAGGGAAACACCTCCTGTTAAGCCAGGGCAGGCGACGCTTACGGATGATAAACGGGAAGATAAACGATAAGAGATTAAAAGTGCTCAGATATTCTCCCTTACTGCCCAAATATTACAATTTTCTCAATTGATGATCCAAATATCTTAACATATTGGAAATGGAGAAGCTAGAAAAAGAAGAAATATAGACGATACAGATCCAGTACTATACGATTCTATATATGTAAACATCATATAGATGTGTTGTAGATAGAGAAGAATTTCTCTGTGCAAGACCTAAGCCATATGTTCACAGACGAGGAAGTGTAGCCAACAGAGACTGATTTGTTGTTACGTCTCAACACCCGTGGAAGGATTCTACAAATCGCAGGAGTTTTTGAGACGCAAGTTTAGGCAATTACAGAGGAGAAAATGGCCTTTGTAACTGGAGTGCAAGTATTTGAAATCCATACTTGTGTTGTCTCTTGGGAAGAGGGACCCATCTCAAGACTGGAAGGATGAGTCTGTTTTAAGACTGAAAGTATGAGGTTCATTCTAATCCCAGAAAGAAGGGGTCGTCTATCTTAAGCGTAGGAGGAAAGTGCCTGTCTTAAGACTGGGAGAAGCGAGCCTATCTTCGGTCTGGATAGAAGAGGAGCCCAACTTAAGTTTGGGAGGAGAGGGCCCTATCTCAAGTCTCGGGGATAGAAGAGCCTTAGAAGAAGGGGGACCCTTCCCAAACCTGGAGGGAAGAACCTAACTTAGGATGGGGAGGAGGGACACCATCCTAGTTAGGCCCGGCAGGAAAGTGCTGCATCCTATGCCTGTGACGAGCAAAACTTATCTTTAATCCTCGGGCATGATGCCATCTTGGGAAAGACGAAGAGGAAAGCGTTCATCTTACTTTCGTACATCTTTCCCGAGCAGGTAATATGAAAGAAAGTAATGAGAAGATAAAGAATAATGTGTTGCCTGGATAAGATGATGTTCAGGCCATTTCTTTATTTCAGCACCACAGATGCGCAAGGCAGTGTGGAGTACAATGGCCTCTGATGCCATTAGGTTCATGAGCTTATGCTTCCAGATGGAAGCAAGGGCCGTGTTGGTTGGCTTTATGTTGCCTTCCTGATCGTTGTTGCCTCCATCCCCACTTCAGGAAGCATTTGCTGATTGGGTCACCTGGTGTCACGAACGGTTTCAAGGGGAGTGTGAGGTAGAGAGAGAGTGACAGAGACCACTAGGTGGTTTCTACGGTTATGGGGGTGTAACAAAGACCACCTGGGGGTTTCTACGGTTATGTGGGTGTAACAGAGACCACTTGGGGGGTTTCTACGGTTATGGGGGTGTAACAGAGACCACCTGGGGTTTCTACGGTTATGGGGGTGTAACAGAGACTACTTGGTGGTTTCTACGGTTATGTGGGTGTAACAGAGGCCACCTGGGGGTTTCTACGGTTATGACCTGGGGTGTATGACAGAGACCACTTGGTGGTTTCTACGGTGAGGGAGGCGTAACGTAACAGCCGTCTCAAGGATTCCCGAATATTGCATGGTATTCCTCACATCTTGGCCAATATTCTGGCCACCAGTTTTGGCTACAGTTACAGACCATTGGTCCTTACATTCTGGCCACCAGTTCTAACCATGGTTACAGGCCATTGGTCCTCACATGCAACAATGGCAATAGAACATTGTGAGGAATCCTCGAAATATATAAATTACGTAAAACACTACTACACATCCTCTGCTGTGTGTGGACGATTTATACATATAGGAAATCGTCTTATATACTCTTGCTATAATGAGGATATACCTGGTGTAATATATTGACGAACGGTCGTCAGGGTTGACTGAATTTCCACAAACTAACAGCTTTCCTTGTTCAGAATTTAGGTTACAAGGAAAAAAAGAAAAATTTCACTGCAAAAAATATTCTTTGATGGGCCCACTTCGAATCTCTCTCTCTCTCTCTCTCTCTCTCTCTCTCTCTCTCTCTCTCTCTCTCTCTCTCTTCTCCTCCATCATCCTGGCGGTGCTTGGCTAACCAGACTCAATATTTCGAGCAAAATGTTTACAAAATGACTGACTGATTTAAAAAAAAAAAATACGGACCAGACTTAACAACGTTAATGATTTACGACCCAGACATCCAATTATCCAATTTACCTCCAGTTACCCGAGTACCCCTTGTCCTTCCCTACCCCCCACCAAACAGTTTGGATACTCAGGCTAACGAACCAATTCCTTAGTAGGGCCATTAACGTGACAGATGAGCGTACACTCTGAACAACACCTGGGGCTCGGGGTCTTCACTGAACCCTATCGATTAACATTTCTGCACAGTAAGGGAACACAGGAGGAAGATTCCGATGTATGGGAGGAAGATTCTGCTTTGTGGGAGGAAGATTCCGATGCATGGGAGGAAGATTCAGCTTTGTGGGAGGAAGATTCTGCTTTGTGGGAGGAAGATTCAGCTTTGTGGGAGGAAGATTCCGATGTATGGGAGGAAGATTCAGCTTTGTGGGAGGAAGATTCTGCTTTGTGGGAGGAAGATTCAGCTTTGTGGGAGGAAGATTCCGATGTATGGGAGGAAGATTCAGCTTTGTGGGAGGAAGATTCCGATGCATGGGAGGAAGATTCTGCTTTCAGTGAGGAAGAGCAAGATTAGTGTCCCCCTCCCCTGGAAAAATGAGCGAGGAAAAAGGGACAGTAGATGAAAAAGATTGTAGGCACAATGAGGAGGGTGGGGGAAAGGAAGGTTGAATGAATGATAAGCAGATAAAGGAGGAGAGATGAATTGGTAGGTCACTGAAGGATAGAAGGCACGCTGATGAGAAGAATAGTTCTACTGATAAGAGAATGAAAGAAAATGTATTGAAGGAAATCAGACTTACCGATAACAGAGGCGACTTTATCACGAAAAGATCCCAGAAGGAAATTACATGACATGAAGGTAATATCACTAATGGCACCGCGGAATGAAAGCGAAGGATGGTAATTAATGAAGGAAATGAATGAAGGGAATTAAGGTATTGGGTCAGTGAGGGTGTGATGGAACAGGAAACATCAACAGGACGCCTCATGGGTGTCAGTTAATGGGACGATGTGATGGGAGGCGCGACACGTTTGCAGTCGAAGAAGGGACAGTGTTTGGGGAGGTTCTGTGAGGGGACACTGGGAGGGGACATTGTAAGGAGATGCCATTAGGGGGGTGGTGATGCCCTGTGAGGGGACACCGTGAGAGGACATTGTGAGGAGGTGCCGTTAATGGGGAGGGAGGGGGGAATGCACTGTGAGGGGACACCGTGAGGGGACATAGCGAGGAGGCGCCGTTAATGAGGAGGTAGGGGGGTACACTGTGAGGGGACACCATCCGAAAACTATAAGAGGCCATCACGAAAAGACAACTAGGATGGGACACAGCCACAAGACATGGTAAAGGGACACTTCCAGGGCACGCCGTCGTGAGGGGACATGGTCAGAGGACATCGTCTGGGGACATCGTCAGGGGAACACGGCGTGGAGGGAGTGCAGTAAGACGAAGGCAAGCTAAAACAACAGGGACGATCACGAAGGGAGGCTGAGAACGAAGCCCAGCATAGCTAAAATAATTGTCTCACCTTCCCGCCCCAACGGTTGAACGCCCTGGAATCTGGGGGAAGAGACATTAAGGCTGTGGCTGCAGTAGTATTGGAACGGTCCAGACGACCATGGAAACCTTGTCGGACTTGGCAAATTTCACCCATTTCGTCTACATAAGAAAAAATTTGTGCGCGAAAAAAAGTTTACCCCATTTGCAAATGAGGGAATTGTCTGATTACCTTTTTTTTTCTATTTTTTTTTCGTGTGGGTCTGAAGGAACGGGTAAACTCTGGGGACTCGCCTTACGTCAGGGGAGAGCATTACCACAATACAAATCCACGAAGTGTTGCAGAGCAAATGGATCACTAATGTTACCAATTTACTTTACGTCAGACTTTCCTTTTTTTTCCACACGAGGATCGATTAAAAGTGACTTGGATTCTAGTCAGATAGACAAGTAAATCTCTCCTCCAGAGAGAGAATAAAAGGAATCCGTCGCCGAAAACGACCTATGGTATTAGATTCGAATCTTATTAACATATAAGCTGATTTACAATACTCCCCAGGTCTATGAAACATAGACCCCCAGCCCATTTATAACCCACTGGTACCAGATTCTCTAGTGAGGTGTCTGGTTGGTCGAGACAACACAATAACATGATACACGACTCACTTAATGGAATAATAGAACGTTGGAGGCCATATAGCTCACGTGTCTCGTCTTCCAAGAAAGAGAGAACATACTCCTTTGAGGAGCCACGAGCAAATTGGGTGCATATGTGGTCTTACAATTATGTATGAAACTTGATGAAGGTGCTAAAGATTTTTTGTTTGTTTGTGGATGTAGGACTTAGGATTGACAGCCTTAATGACCCTAGGTAGTTAGCTGACGAAAGAGCTAACTCTTGTAATGTTGTACCTGATATAACCAGGTGGTTCTGTTTGTATACGACACTGCTACTGGGTGTAGTGAGGCTCTGAAACTAAGGTAGCCTCGTAAAAGAAGGACCCTGGCTTACGTACTCACGCGCAAATTTCACACATGAAGCAAACAAGTAGCGAAGTCATTGACAGAAGTGAAAATAAGACGGTTTTATAGACACTTAGAGACTGTCAGGGCGTCATGTTATGGACGG